>NW_015624123.1:1255681-1255843 GCF_001515625.1 Sinocyclocheilus rhinocerous
ATAGACAATGTACAAAATAGCAAAAACACAATATATAATATAGACAATTATGTATGTAAATGTAAGAGTTTGAACCATTAAAGAAGAAACCGCATTTTAATTTCTGGGTTTAAAAAAACGAAAAATAAATTGACGTCAAAGTACACGGACCCCTTAGACAGG
>NW_015624123.1:1265476-1269097 GCF_001515625.1 Sinocyclocheilus rhinocerous
AATTGACGTCAAAGTACACGGACCCCTTAGACAGGGCATTTTGAATTTTTTCTTGGATGAAAATGAGGCTGTGAGGGATAAACCTGGTCTGTACAAAAACTATAAAAGCCCTACATATACTTTCCATAGGTCACTGTTTTATTTTTGAATGCATTTATAGTTACATTAATTACAATAAATTACATTATGTAAGGAATAGGCTAACTGATGAAGGGCCGTTGAAATATTAGAAAATTATGCACACCCAAGGTGATTTTGGACCCATAAAAACTATTGCCACAAAGATGTTAGAAAAATGATTTTTTTTTAAGCTAGAAAATGCCACTATGTTTTAAAAAAATTCAATACAAATGCAAAAAAATAATAAACTAATGTAATAAAACATTCTCAAGCAACACACTCCAAGTATTACTTACAAAATAAATGATAAATAAATATATTACTCAAAAATACTAATTAAATAGTTTTTTTAAGTTTTTCAGTAGTAAAGGCTTCTAAAGAAATAGCCTGCTACAGACATTGTATGAAGTAATAAATGTAAAAATAATCTTCACTGTATACATTAAATATAGATGATTCCTATTAAAGTTAATAAGTGATTCAGTCAAGAGCAGTGAGTGATATTCTCCTTTTCTTTTGTTTGATTCAGTGTTAATTTTGACAGGCATTTTTGATTTAGTCTTAGTCTTTATCTTGAGACGAAAATGTTTAATAGTCGTAGACACATTTTAGTCATTTGAGTCTTTCATAGTTTTAGTCGACGAAAAGTCATTGCATTTTTGTCAACTTTTAGTCATTACTTTTAGTCAAACTGCAGTTACCAACATTTATTTTGGTAGCTATTTTATATGTAGTCTTCAAACAAAAATGGTCATTAATTCTTCTCTCTTTAGACCAAATCAATTAAGCTTATGACGGGTGCTGAGGCCATTTTTTCAGATCGCTAGTTCGCATTTTGGTAGTCTATCAATCCACTGCGGCCGCCATACTGAGACTAGATATGCAACCGCCCCTTATCCGATTGCAATCCAATGACAGGGAGGCACATATTGAAGGACAAGACAGTAGCCTATAGGATGTATTTTGAATGTCCGGTAGTCTTCAAATAACATTTTAGTCCCGTCTGGTCTTGTTAACAAAGACATACATTTTAGACACGTCTCGTCTTAGTCACAGAAAAAATGTTCGTTAATGAATATTTTTCGTCGTTGTCTTCGTTGACGAAATTAACACTGGTTTGATTAACATTTATGACGCAGTCAGCGGCTGCAGGTTTATGCTGTTGCTTTAAGATCTGACGCATAGATCAAATATTTTGACAAATCTGTATTTCTCCCAACTGTTCAAGTTCACTTAAGACAAAATGACTGCATTTACATGAATAGTCTCCAAGACGGGCATTTTTAAACAACTTTTCGTGTAAGTGTGTAGCAATAACAGAACTTAAAGAGAACTTAAAGGTACAATAGGAGATCTTGGAAAATGCTAACTTTAGCCTGAGAGAACTCGGCATTCGCACGCTGACTGAGAGGCGTGTGATTCTGTGAGCGCGCTGTCAGTGTGTGAGCACAAACCCGTCGGCTTTCAAGTACGTGACAAGACTTAAAAACACATGCAAATACTGAATATCCCTTTCGTGATAATGCATCGAGTCAGTGACATTTCCGTCAACTGTCCCTGGACTCGGTTGGACTCGGACATATTTTCCGAGTCCGAAAGGCTCGAGTCCGAGTGAAGTCCGAGTAAAAATGCCTCAGAGTCCGTGACAAGTTCGAGTCCTTTAAAAAATTGTACTCGAGACCGGACTCAAGTCCGAGTACCCCAACTCTATATATATATATATATATATATATATGTAATGTATTTTATATTATTTAGGCACTTATAGGCTATAGTTTGACAATGTTCTAAATCAACATGCCATGGGAAGTCAATCTAACTTAACATGTTCTTATATTGATATTGTTTATTTCTCACTCCTTAACAGATTTAATCAAGACTTCTTGATTATCTATTATATTGATTATGTCTTGAAATCAAGACTCCTTAATGATTTAATCTATGCCATCTTTTGGAGTATCTGAAGGCCATGTACCATAGTTCTTGACTGTATATCATTTGTTATAATAAGACTAGCCTATTAATCATTACCAGGCCAATAATGACTTTTTCTTTAATTAATCAATATAGCATTTGTTATGAAGAAACAATCACCGGCACATTTAGAACCAATAGCTACAACATGCCACAGTTGTAATATAAATATATAGGAGAAATCTATTCCCTTAACAGATTATTTATTATAAATTCTACAAAAAGTTAGACAAAATTTTACACAATAAATAAGCCTACAAAAAAACGTGATACATTCTAGTAAAGGTGGTCAAGAGTAGTTTAAAAAGTAGTGGTGCAACGGATCACAAAACTCACGGTTCGGATCATATTACGGATTTTGAGAAACGGATCGGATCATTTTTCGGATCAGCAAAAAAAAATTCTGAAAGCTTATTTTATGTACTATACCACAGCAAAAACTACTATCTTAACTAATAAAGTGAGTAAAAAAACAAGAACAATTACACAAATTAGATGAATACAACATAACAGTTACAAATAAATTCAGTAACAGTAGTATTCAGGTGCAGAAATGTAATAATTAAGTGTAAAATTACACAATAGTGCTCAACACACAAGTTAAATACAGATTAATCTCTGTTAAAGATGTGGTGTTATTTGATTAGCAGACAGAAGCAGGTATTTATTGGCTGCTGTCTCTTTAAGACCAAATGCACGGACCTAATACTGACACACATCCGGTTTCTTTCGCAGCTGTTTACGTCCATTTAAGACGTAACCGACTGTGTTTACTACAGTACTCGCCAAAACGGGTATTTTAACATAACTTTGTGTGTATGTGAAAGAGGAATCAATTCGCTGTTCACACGGTGTCTCTCTCTCTGCGTGTGTGTGCTTCGGGTGTTTGCGGCAGTGGCTGAGCGCATAGAAAACAGCACGTGAGTTAAAATTGCTTGAATGTGTAAATTGGCAAGACAAAACATGTGCAAATGATAAACTTTCACTCTATGATGGTTAAACTTAACAGTTAATCCGCGAATCACATGTGTGCCGAACCGTGGGGCCTGGTCCGTACTGATCACGGATCATCCACGATCCGTTGCACCCCTATTAAAAAGATTTTAACATATGTTAGTGCTGGTTCAAGACTGTTTTCTCATCTTTTCATCAGTCTTTTTAGTTTATTTGCCTTTTTTAGATACTGGTAGACTTTCTCCATAGCATTTTAAAGTGGCTGTTTCTCTAAATAATTCAAGTAGATCACATATTTGACCATCAGCTTCGCGATAAGAATGGCTCGCGCAAATCTTATCACACTTCTCGAGCGCGCTGGTGAACGCCCACAGAGTATACGGTTATTCGCGGGATGCTTCAGTCATATTGTGCTGATTGCTGCTCCGTTCTGTTCGTACGTGGAGTTAGTGCTTATAAAAGCGGCAAAGGCGCGAATCAAAAAATTAGTTAATAGCCTGATTCGAGGTTCCATTAACCATGGTATAAATATTGGAGGGGTTGTACTTGCTAGTTTTGGTTATCCCCCCCCCC
>NW_015624123.1:1269944-1274508 GCF_001515625.1 Sinocyclocheilus rhinocerous
AATGACACGTCTCTCTTTTTGCTTTCTTTATATATATATATATATATATATACTATAATTTTTAAAATAATACTGGTTTGTGTCACGGAATGTAGTTTTAAGAGTTTTTTTAGGCGAGAATGTACTTGTTTTGACTTCAAATTTGCACTTTGTTAATAAAGATAACATCTATTTGAAAATTTGCTTCAACGTTTTCGGAGACGTGAGCTCCAGGATGTCAGCAGTCGTTCAGCGCTCATAAACCCGCAGAGAGCGCCTCACCTCGGCCAGATCTTCTGTAATTTGCCGCTGACTCTGATGTCTCTATAGTGGTTAAATATGAGATATAATTCATTTTGGGTAAATCTCCCAGGTAGTCTTTGGTCTCATTAATATATTATTTGTTCCAGAGCAAATCGTTTTGACAGAGGGCAAAATCTCATCACGTTATATTTTATGTAACTTCAATGCTGTTCAATGCAGAACGTTGCCTTTGTACTTTTGACTGAATTGCCTAGCAACTTTTATGATAGCTGTTGTTGTTGTTTATTAAATATTATTATTTAATAAATAATATTTTATATAAATAATAGTAGTAGTTAGTATTGGGAAACTGTGTGTTTGTGATGGTGATTTTACATTGTTCTGCCATTAGATGGTGACAAGAGACTGTTTTTACGAGTCAGAAGTAAATACTTCTATATTGAAAGAGACTGAAACGCTGTTGTAAACAAGTAAGTATATTTTTACTTTTAACAACAGCTTGTAAGACGCAGCTAACAAATGCAATGAGCAGCACTGTAATGGGATATCACCCTTAAAAGATGAAAGGATAGTACAAGTAGTCTATCACTTTCCTCAGCAGACATTCAAACTAATAATGTTTTATTGTGAATATGAGATTGAGCCAATGAATGAATGCAGGTTATCACACTCACTCAGTCAAACTCTGGTATTTTAACATAACTTTGTGTGTATGTGAAAGAGGAATCAATTCGCTGTTCACACGGTGTCTCTCTCTCTGCGTGTGTGTGCTTCGGGTGTTTGCGGCAGTGGCTGAGCGCATAGAAAACAGCACGTGAGTTAAAATTGCTTGAATGTGTAAATTGGCAAGACAAAACATGTGCAAATGATAAACTTTCACTCTATGATGGTTAAACTTAACAGTTAATCCGCGAATCACATGTGTGCCGAACCGTGGGGCCTGGTCCGTACTGATCACGGATCATCCACGATCCGTTGCACCCCTATTAAAAAGATTTTAACATATGTTAGTGCTGGTTCAAGACTGTTTTCTCATCTTTTCATCAGTCTTTTTAGTTTATTTGCCTTTTTTAGATACTGGTAGACTTTCTCCATAGCATTTTAAAGTGGCTGTTTCTCTAAATAATTCAAGTAGATCACATATTTGACCATCAGCTTCGCGATAAGAATGGCTCGCGCAAATCTTATCACACTTCTCGAGCGCGCTGGTGAACGCACACAGAGTATACGGTGATTCGTGCGCTGCTCATGCACAAATAAAATAATGTGCTTCAGTCATATTGTGCTGATAACCACTCCGTTCAGTTCGTACATGAAGTTAGCGCTTATAAAAGCGCCGAAGGCGCGATTTAAATAATTAATAGCCTGATTCTAGGTTTCCATTAACCATGGTATAAATAAAATAATAGTAGTAGTTAGTATTGGGAAACTGTGTGTTTGTGATGGTGATTTTACATTGTTCTGCCATTAGATGGTGACAAGAGACTGTTTTTACGAGTCAGAAGTAAATACTTCTATATTGAAAGAGACTGAAACGCTGTTGTAAACAAGTAAGTATATTTTTACTTTTAACAACAGCTTGTAAGACGCAGCTAACAAATGCAATGAGCAGCACTGTAATGGGATATCACCCTTAAAAGATGAAAGGATAGTACAAGTAGTCTATCACTTTCCTCAGCAGACATTCAAACTAATAATGTTTTATTGTGAATATGAGATTGAGCCAATGAATGAATGCAGGTTATCACACTCACTCAGTCAAACTCTCTCTCATAATACTCTACTTTTAATACAGTAATACAATAAACTTTTAATGAAGTTTTCCTTCATTACTAGTTCTAAAGTGACATTTTCGAATTAGTAACGGAGGCTTGGGCTCAGCTGTTAAACTGTCAAATTGAGATTTGAATCTGTGGCAGAAGGAAGTAGTTATGCACGTACTCGTGTGATATTGCTCATATATATGTAACGCTGGTCTGGATTCCACAAAACACTATAAATTCAGTCCAATCACTCCTCCGGTCACATTACTGATCTTTCTTCATTGACATATTAAGCTGTAAAGTTGTAAGAATAGCAATGGATAGTGGATACTTGATGTTTTGGAACAAGTTGGACAAAGTAATAGACTGGGGTGAGGAGTAGAGGCCAGTCCCGGAGAGAAGAGTTCAGGAGCACAAGAGCTTTGGAAGGCTGATCCGCCATCCTGCCAAGCGCAGCTCTGTGAAAGGATGAGAACTGTGGGTGCAGAATATTGCCAGAACAGTTGAGTCTTTTCAATTCGCCAGCAGAGATTCCAGGCCTGATGGCGATGAAACCTTATCTCAGCCTGCTGTTATATGGGATGAGGATGTCCACTGAAGTACATGCCGTGGGTGGAATGAGACAATACAATATGAGACAATAATGCTGGAAAGCTAGAGAGGATGGACCCAGGAAAGATGTGATGTGCCCACTGTGTAAGATCTCCTGCTGAGAACGATGGGATGAGTGGGGTGACACATATGTTGTTGGCCCCTTTGATGACAAGCTGGAAAGCAGGTCAAATAAAAGAAAGCAGGCAGTGAAGAACTCCCCAAGGCTCATCAGGCAACTGATCCCATGTGCAGTGGTGAATGGCAGACAAAAATTGACCCCGAATGTTTCCTTTGCCACCTTTGATGTCCACCGGTGTGCCAAAGCCATCTTTGAACCTTGGGTGAGTGGAATGAGATGACTGGGTAAGATGGAGAAACAAAAAAAATCTAAGCTCTAATCTAAGCTTTAAGAAGTTTTCTTCATTTATTTAAAAATTTTATTATATTAAGGGAATGCAAGTTTCCCACCTTGCCACCAGTAACAATGTTAGTCTAAACATGGCGTTTTAACACACTTTTCAACTTTCTAGCTCTTACTTAAGTTAACTGAGCTTAAAGAAAATATAGACTACAAAACTCTACACATTTGTGAACATAAAGGGTCAGATTTACTATCAGCTTGAACCAGCGCAAACCCTTAAAAAACTACGGTCAGGATTTACTAAAGACGCGCGGTGAAGAATTAGCGCTGAAAAGGCATAGACACAGTTATTTTTGCGACTCACCTTATTGAATATGCATTTGTAGGAGTTTCCCTTTTGATTGGGAAATTTATGGGAAGAGAGTATTTAAATGAATCACGCAATGCGATTTACTAAGATTTGCACTCATCAAATTCACTGGCATTTGCGGCATTATTTAAGGCGAAAAAAAGCATGTCTTAAAGCAGGAGGTACTGTAATTTGCACTGCTCTTGGTAGATTGCGCTGGTCATTATGAAAATGAGATGTTGCATCTGTGTTCTTTCATGTGCGCATTGTCAGTAAATCACACACAGAATTTTCCCCTCCCTATGGCGATTTTATGGAATTGTGCTCTAACGCTAATTTGGCCTGTTTAGCAAATCTGGCCCAAAATCTAGATCACACCAGATTAAAATTACACTGAATTGAAACTAAAATCAGCTTTTGATGAACAACTAAATATCAACAAAGATCTTGAAAACTTTCTTTCTATGGGATGAATTTTAGAATTCATAATTATTTTTATTGTTTTTAAAGGGGTCATATGATGCTGCTAAAAAGAACATTATTTTGTGTATTTGGTGTAATGAAATGTGTTTATGCGGTTTAAAGTTAAAAAAAACACATTATTTTCCACATACTGTACATTATTGTTTCTCCTCTATGCCCCGCCTTTTTGAAACGCCTCGATTTTTACAAAGTATATCAAGCAAGTAGCCTAACTTGCAATGTTTCTGCATCTATATTTTTGTTATATATCTCTTCAGTTTTATCAATGCAATGTAAAACACTTCTTTCATTAAAACATCCTGCATCTATGACTCAATAATCTGACCTTGCTTTCTAAGACTTTCTCCGGAACACCCAGTTTACAAAATTCCTCACCAAAAAAGAAAAAAAAAACTTGACAGACTTTTTATACAAAAATATTCAACTGTGAGATAAGCCCTTGAGAAAACTAAGAGAAATACATACACCTCACTGCATTATGTACAGCAGTTATTCTCCCTATTGATATCAAGATGTGACATCCAAAGTCAAAGGTGTATACAGTACTTCAGTGACAATGGTCTACATAAGTGGATTTTCAAAAGTAGCAAAAATAAAAAATAAGGTAAAAGACTGTTTGAATGAATAAATGAATGCATGAATGCCACTGGGACATAACAGTTCCAGAAGCAGTAAAAGCACTGCCAAACAGTCCACAATAAACAAATAAAGACAGTATTATAATATATAAATACATATATATATATATATATATATATATATACACAACAA
>NW_015624123.1:1274553-1279578 GCF_001515625.1 Sinocyclocheilus rhinocerous
ATATATATTATACTGTCTTTATTTGTTTTTGTTCATTTTTATTAAGAAATTTGTTTTTAAGTATTTAATTAATATTCTTATTGAGCAAAGACACACTTTCAAAAGGTAAAGTGTGGAACTTCAGTGAAACAAGCAATTAAATAATTGCACATCTAACAGGTACTAAAGTGACTGATCTGTTTCAAGTATAAAGATACCTTAAACAGTATATCGTGATGAAATGATCAATAGATAAGGTTTAAAGAGTGCTGTTTGGCTTTTTTGCAGAGAGCAGTACATCTTCATCTTCAAGACCAAAAACACATTTGCAGTCACAATGATTTCTCTATGTAGCTCTTCAATGAAAGAAACATCAATCATTCCTTGAATAGGTGGTTTCAAGATGTGGTTTTCAATATTTGAGTTGTATTAAGAAAGTAAAGGTAGCGCACAAAATGAGAAAGAAATAAAAGAGGTTTGGAATAAGAAAAAATTAAAATGGCATTTGCGACAGACCCACAAGAGTTCCTATTCCTCTAAAAAAAATCTCTCTCATTTCATTGTCGCAATCTTAAACCGTGAAATGCTCCTTATCTTTGGCTCTTTATTCCTTTTCATCTTTCTTGATACACACTTTTCTGTCTGCCTCTCTCGCCCTGAACGAGTCCAAGTGTTTCGCAACGTCTCTAACAAACTTCCCTTCACTCCCAGTCCACTTAAAGCCGCAGTTGAAGCAGAGCAGCTCTGTGAAGGAGATTCTCATACAACTCCAACGCAAAGCCAATTACATGTCATTATTCAATGCAAAGGGCATATGGTAGTGTTTGAGCTTATCAGAATGACTGTAAGAGAACAGAAGGAGGAAACAAGAAGAAAGGTGCCAGGGACAGAAAGAGGGAGTTAGAGCGAGGAGGAGGGGGAGGAAGTCATTAATGACACAGTTGAACATCGCAGCCTCCAGCTTTGCTCTCTAATTACATTTGGCTCTTTGTAACATTCTGGAATTACGTGCTGCATTTCCAGCGTCCAAGTAGCTTTTAGAGAGCCCACGGACTAACACTCAGCTTTATCTCATTCTCATTTATTCTCATTCTCTTTCTCTATCTCCCTTTTATTTTGTGCCATCCACACTCGCCTGCCAACCCCTAGAACAATCGCTAAACCAGTGTCAAGCTTCCACAAATTGCTGCATGTTTTGTGGAGCAGGGTAACAGGGTGGGTTGAAATCTCAGCCCGGAGCACTATGGATAATGGGCATTAGTATGCCTAAAGACTTGGAATATCCCATACATAGGGATAAGAGGAAAAGAAAACAACACTGACTAATAGAGTGTGAGTCAAACTCAAGTGGATTCTTACTACCAAGAGCATAAAATGATGGTTACTTAATGGTTACATTTGCAACACTTAAGTCATTTGGAGGACAAGATCATTGAAAGAAAGAAAGAAAGAAAGAAAGAAACGATGTAGTCAAAAACGGAAAAGTTTTTCCCTTGCGTTTTTAATAAGATTCACGTATACACGACAACGTTTTCAAACCGATTCGCGTTTACACATATCCGTGAAAACGGCCAAAAACGCTGTATTATGTATGCCAGGCCAGTAGTTGGTGCTGTCACCTTGTTAGTAAACAGTACCTGTTGCCGTGTGTATATGAAGAGTCTCCGCTGTTGGTTGTAATATTGGTGAAGTAAAGCCACACTTTGCTGAAGAAGCGTTAACAAACTCTTAAACAGCAACAACAGTACCATATACTCCACCATTGTTGTGTATGTTTGTTCGCGCTTGCCTTTAAAATCGACATGTACTGCGCATGTCTACATACCTAACACGTACTACGCACACGCATGATGTCACCGTTTTCAAATATTCCCGTTTTGGGTGTTTACACGGAAACAACAACAGTGGCGTTTTCAAACCCGTTTTCAAAAATATGCGTTTTCAGTCCCTAAAACGCAGACGTCGTGTAAACGAACAGGCAAAACGCATAAAAAGTTTTTATGCCGTTTTTGGCTGAAAACGTTGTTGTGTAAACGGCCCCTTACATTGCAAGAAAATTCAAAGACATTTATTTCACTGGGAAAATTTTATATTTGATTATTATTTTTTATTTGTTTCTCCTTTATGTAACTTTCACCAATAATTATATTTTGTATGCAAACCCAAGCTTTACTTAAACTTAGTCAAACTCTAAAGTACACAGAAATATGCAGACACATTCAACACAACTAAAAGCTCATGAAAAATACATTAAACTTCCAAGATCCAAACAGCTGGCTTATAAAATAAAGCTATTTTACATTAGAGGGGGAAAAAAATCCTTTTCTCCTTATTTACATTTTAACACAAATATCTTACACACACTTCTAATGGGGATAAAACTCTTTAAACTGTATCACAAATTTTATTTAATCCACCAGAAGTAGAAAGAAGTGTTTGACTTCTGTAAATCAGAAGACTTTCAGTCTTATTTCTCTTCAACATCAGACATCAGTGACAGAAAAGTGTCATCTTGCACCTCTTGCATTAAACAACAGTGTAACTGAACAGCTTTCTTTAGGAGGAACTAGAACTGTGTGTGTGTTAACACTGATTGCAAAGCATGTATGGAGGGCAATAGAAAATAAAAATTAAAGCGAGAAAGCTCTTATACCAGATACCCTTCAGATACATACTCGCAATATTGACAATCACAGCTATGCACTGCAACAACAGTCAGTTATCTACAATTACATTTTGCACTATGACAGTTATTTCGTGTATACTGTGCAGTATACTATAATAATGACTGTTTTATTTTAAGAGTTTATTTCAAAGGATGAGTCTTCACTTCCCTTTTAAGCCTTAAGTACATATTATAGTCTGCCTTCTGAGTGGCATGTCAACCTAAGGCTACAATGTAAACGATGATGGGTTAAAAACGACCATTGTTGGGTTATTTGGCAACCCAGTGATGGGTAAATATTGGACAGAACACATGCTGGGTTATTCTGGTTTTATACATTAACTCATTTGCTGGGTTGTTTCTAATATTTAAGGTTAATCATTGTAAATAATAATAATAATGCACTATATAGGACAAGGGAAATTAATATAAAAATTTGTTTATATTTTTATACAATGTAAAGTCTTAGACAATCATAAATTGTTCTAGGGAGTAAGAGGAGAAGAATCTGTGGGAAGAACATTGGTATCAGTAGGCTATATGTCAGTTCCAGTTCATTAAATTACAATATTATACTAATAATATGTTTTCAAAGTTCAAAAATAGCTTTGCCTTGTGACATCTCAACTGTCCACAGGTTTCAGCACATCAAACGAATTACACGACCATGGGCCCTGGTTGTGCCATTTGTCAGGCAGGCAGTTAAATCGTTAATATGGTGGTGTGTTGTTCGCTTTGAGTGTAGATCTTGTGTATGCTGGGTTTGAGTTTGTGGAAGGCTATAATTCCAAGCACACTTAAGATACAATCTTGGTCTGTTTCTACTGTTATTATTTTATAGGAAAACATGTATTATGTAGCTTAATTTCATTTTAGAAGATTCCCCTCAGGAAGTTTTTTTCTCAGTACAGTACACAAAATGACCTTTGATGAATGTATCCAGTTTTAACCGGTTTGGCACAGACTATGTAACATTGGGTTACACTGACCCAGCACTTTGTATTGCCAGTAAAACAGACCCAGCCGCTAAGTTACAGAAAAACTACCCAGCACCTAAGTAAAAAATAATGTAAAATTAATAAAAAATAACCTAATAAAATGACCCAAAAGGAACAACCCAGCATTTGGGTTAAAAATAACCAAGCATTTTTTTTTAGAGTGCCGATACTACAATATGTGTGCTAACATCCAGAATGATTTGTCATAGCTTTCATTAGTGTGCTGTGTTTTAACACAAGTTTCAGATCTATTTTTGGTTAGTGGTTGCTTTGTAGCATCAGTACAAACATTTGATCTTCTGTGAAGTGAACTGGTGGTAAGTCGATAACCCCAGCAGATTTCACAAGTGGAGATTGG
Organism: Sinocyclocheilus rhinocerous; assembly: GCF_001515625.1. Classification (NCBI taxonomy): domain Eukaryota; kingdom Metazoa; phylum Chordata; class Actinopteri; order Cypriniformes; family Cyprinidae; genus Sinocyclocheilus; species Sinocyclocheilus rhinocerous. The sequence continues at coordinate 1,278,554 of NW_015624123.1, forward strand.
ATTTGTGTTTTTCCAACATACACATCAAAAAATAGGAGCAATTTGATCTTGTGGTCTTTGGCCCATGCAGTGATGAAAACACAGGTGGGTCAGGCTGACATTTCGGCTATTACATCAATCCCTCTAAGCAACAGCAATGAGGTCACCCTTCTGTAATACTGGGCTGCCCAAACACAAAAGTTAAAGGCACAAAGGAGCCTGGAGCTAAAACGATCCTGAGGAGCTGTCAGAGTCAGGACAGATTCAGAACAGGGATTTAGATGAAGTTGCTCACACATAAACACGCATATACAAACACGTAATTTTTTTTTTAAAGCAACACGCAACATTGATGAAAATAAGTATTTGTTTTTAAAATATATTAACAGAGAAAACTGTCTATATTAATACAGTATACAGTAGTCTATATCAAATCACCAATACAATCCTAAATACCTAAAAATGCATTTTTCAAGTTGGTCCAGCTAATGCCCATGTGTATGTTCTAGAGAAAAAAAGAATAAATCATGTTTCGCCAATAATTGGCTCTTATAATTGAAAAATACAAAGTTCTACCAACCAGCTGCCATACTACAGTAAGCCAGAGCATGTGAGCGAAGCGGAGCGGTGTGACGCTCCGCTACGTTTTCCGCTCTATGGACGTGCGCTCCGCTCAGTCGCTCTAACCGCCCAAGCAAGCGCTCCGTTAATATTCCGCTCACGCTCGCCGTAAACCAATTCCCGCTCAGATCCCGCTCCGTTCTGTAAAGAACAAATTTGCGTGCATTATATTAGATTATAAATTACTGCTGCCTACATCTAGCCTACATTCTGTAGGTCTACCTATTGGTTCGGGTCAGTTTTTTTTTAAAATAATATTTTAATAGGCCTAAGTGGTGTAGGCTAATATCTTCTGTACTCTGTAGTTCTGTATTTAGGCCTATATACAGCTGTGTGGTAGCTTAGGTCTACAAAGTACAGAAGATATTAGCCTACACCACTTAGGCCTATTAAAATATTATTTAAAAAAAAAACTGACCCGAACC
>NW_015624123.1:1279772-1282493 GCF_001515625.1 Sinocyclocheilus rhinocerous
CGCTCCGCTCCGCTCACATGCTCTGCAGTAAGCGTACCTTGCAGGGGCAGAAATTAACTTTTCCATTAAAGGGCAATTTTGCCCCCATGGAATTGATTTCCAGGAGCATTTTTTACATTTGTGAGAGCAATTGTTTACATTTAAAAACAGGAGCTAATAGACAGTGAATAGACACTTTTCATTCATTTTCACATCTCTTTTTAATCACGACAGCCGTAAACGATTGTTTAATTGTGCAGGGACAATTTTTTTCCCCTTTATCTTAAATTTGTGGGGAATTTTTGTTCATTTTGGTGGCATTTTTGCCACAAGACCCTGTGTCTGGTGGTTAACACACATGCTCAAGAGACAGTTACTCACAGATGACTTGACTCTGCCCCACCTGATGTCTTCATCCCATTCCCCCCTTATCAGTTCCTGTCATTTCTCACCAAAAACACATACATGGACTTGTCACTGCTTTAGATCATTATACTACAGTGAATGTCCTCTTCCCTGTTCTCAATAGTCATAGTGTTGTGAATGAATGTACAGGTGGTGAATAATCAGTATTATAGCAGAAAGAGATTAATAACATGTTTGATTAAGAGAGCATAATAGTGTTTGGCTGTGGCTAATGTATGCACCTGGAAAGTTCTCCCTGATAATGAAGGATTAAAGCCGGACTCAATTTCGAAATAGAACATGCAGGTAAAACACTAAGCGACGTGAGGAAAAAGTAATGAGAGAAAAATATTTGACGTTTCATGTGAACTTTGGGTTTCATTAACTTTTGTAAACACAAATCATGAAGAGCTATCAGCAGACTGAGGTAGGTTTTTTTTAAACTCACACACCGTCTAGAGTGAGTGCTCACAAATCAATAATATTCATCCAACTGTATGTCATCCAATCAGGACGTCTTCGGTCAAGCAGAGCCCTTTCATTAGTCTCAGGTGCTGTGAGTGTCCCAGCATCGATCATCTAAAGAGCTCTTACACCTAAACACCAGCTCATCCCTATCTATGACTATACCTGGAGTAGAGCCCACCACCAACGTTTAGAAAAGACTCAAGGAACACTTGGGCTCACTTGCATGGCAGAAGTGCCAGGGTCAATGAAATATAAGGACGTCTGGGATGATGAAAAGGAGAAGTCGTTTAAAAATGTAGTTCAAAACAGCTCTTTAGAAAAGAAATTTTTGCATTCATCTTAGTTTCACACACACACACACGCACACACACACACCTATATATATATTTGAGACTTTAGTCTTTGCAACTTTACAGATCTTCTTTATGCACCAAGAGCTTGTAACACTCCAAAGAGAAAGGAAAAATTGAAATCGCATCATGTGACCCCTTTAAAAATATTTTACAATATACACTACTGTGCAAATCTCATTGGATTATTACAATTAATAGCAAAAGGAATGTTTGGAAATGTAAACTGATTTCCTACTGACACACTACAGCAAAAGATATATGTGTGATGAAATAACTGACTTAAAATCATTATTTTGTTGGTGAAAATACTAATGACCTATGACTTTTGCACAGTAGTGTATATATAATATATTACAAATATAATGAATTTATCATTAGCATTAAAGGGTTAGTGAAAATTCTGTCATTAATTACTCACCCTCATGTTGTTCCAAACCCGTAAGACCTTCGTTCATCTTCGGAACACAATTTAAAGAGCAGGTCATATGGGTTTTCGAAAAATATCTCTTTTGCAGTTTGTAAGGTAGCTATACTTCAGTGTAAACAGTCTGCCCTTCCGTGTAAACAGTCTGCAAAGTTGTTAATCAAAAAAGTGCATGATGAATAAAGATATTGTCACTCAAAAGAAAGAGTCGACTCAGAATCGCCTTAACGAGTCGTTATATTTTTGAATCTTCTGCCTGTTACCTATCTACGTCACTGGGTAACACATTAGCATAATCCCAGCCTGCCCGCGAAATACGAACACTCTCTGTGTCGAGAAGATGCTGTGTTCCACGATACCACAGCAATACAATTCTAACCTTTTGTTGTGCTCGTCATTTTACCGAGGACTGCTTCTCTAATCTTGCCTTTTATCTTCGTTGGCTTCTAATCTTCTTTATTTGGACCAACAAGCGTCTCCGAACCACAACCTCGACGAGCCGCTTCTTCTTCGGCTTTTGCCGCGGTACTGCGGGTTACACCAGCAACATGCCCGTGGACACTGCAGACTAGCGGTTTGCATGTGTACTGCACGTTGATGCGGACAACGACGCAGAAGTATAAATGAAAACTGACGCATAGCCTACGGCGTAAAGGCAACGGCGTAGGTCCGACGCAGAAGTATAAATCAGCCTTTAGTTAGGGTGGTGCGCATGTGATACAGCTGTTCTGCATTATAATTAAAGGTTAAGACACGGAGCGTCTTTTGTCTGTCGTTCTTCAGACATTAGACATATTTTGGTTTTCAAACTGTATTGATTCATCAGTTAGTCACATTAGCACTTGGCTAACGTATCCACCATTATTGTTTTGTTAAGTGTTTACAGTTTAGCAGCTAAACTTTAGCTGTGGGCACGATTCGCTTGCATAAGTGTTAAACAAAATGTTTTTATGTCATTATTTTAAGAACTGATTGGAGCACTATATTATTGTTTTATGTAAAGGTGCATGCTAGGGTTGCCAGGTTGTCACAACAAAACCTGCCCAATTGCTACTCAAAACTAGCCCAATCGTGTTTCGAGGGTGGTCCCCC
>NW_015624123.1:1282514-1284863 GCF_001515625.1 Sinocyclocheilus rhinocerous
ATGGACAAATGACTCTATGTATAAATGTATATTCTGGGAAAATTACAGTGTTTTCTGACCTTAGATGCATTTAAACCTGTTGTAGTGGACTCCAACACAATATTAGGACACTTTAAAAAAAAACATATGACCTGCTCTTTAAGATATTTTTGATGAAATCTGAGGGCTCTCTGACCCTCCCATAGACAGCAAGGTACTACCACATTCAAGGTCCAGAAAAGTACCAAGATGATCGACAAAGTAGTCCGTGTGACATCAGTGGTTCAACTGTAAAGTTATGAAGCTATGAGAATACGTTTTTCAGAACTGACGTCATTACGCCGGATCTGGGTCAGCTGGGTCTGGGACATGATACTGTCATGAACGCGCGTCCAAAGTGATGCAGTAGAGACGAAAATGTGGAATAAAGTCGTTATTTTTGTATATGTTCTGATAAGTATAAACAGGGATTCCACTATCATGGAAAACCTGGAACAACACGAGGGTGATTAATTAATGACAGAATTTTCATTTTTGGGTGAACTAACCCTTTAAGTTTTCTTAGCATTTGACCTGAATTAACCTTGCCTTTCCATGATCAAAACATCCAATTTAAATGTCTAATAAAAAAATAAAAAATAAAATAAAGGAGAATAAAATTAAATAAAAATAAAATAAAATAAAAGCTAGGCATTTTTACTTGTCCCACAATAAACAAACAAATCTCTTTTTAAGTTATTGTATGCATGAAAAGCATTTAATTTATTTTGTGGTTAAATTCATACATGTGTCTCATCATTAACCTGTTAAAAGAAGTGTCCAGGTTTATAAACTAAGTGGGGCGCACTAGAATTAGCAAGGATACATGCTGCTGAATTACTCTCAAAATCAATTATTATTAAAAAAAAACATCTATAGGCCTATATCCATCTGTGTAACTAACAAACACAGCTTATTGTTTGTGTACACACTACTGAGATCACTTTGAAAGTAAACCACAGATCGTTAATTGTCAAAAAGTTTTAAATAATATTTTATAATATTTTACTTTGCCTTCAATGAGTTTGTATTTATTCAGTCTGATACTCTAAAAATTATTTTTAAACAATGGCTGTCACCAGTAAGCATCATTTCTGCACTTCAGAACATCGAATCACAGTGAGACCTCTGCTTTTCTCAAACAGAAGTCAGACTCAGAGTAAACTGATGACCTGTGGGACGCAGGCGGAGTGAGTGAACCAAACCTGCACAGATTCACATTGTGCAGGTGATGCCATTCAAGACACTGAAGAGATCTGGACACTTCAGTTCGCAGTGGCTTTTGTAATGCTGAACAAAGTATCCAGTATGAACACATCTGAGATCCAGTCACTCTCCAGGGGACAATGAGGTTTAAATCTGTAAAAGAATATATTATACTTGCAAAGCAGTACGCCTAGCATGCTCAAATTGCTTGTTTTTGGTTTTAAGTTTTCATTCAAACTAGGGCAAGGTTACTTCAGCTTAATCATGCATGCAGGATACTCAGGGAGTGAGGCTTCGAAACCAAGTGGACATGCAGGGGAGTTCGGCTTGTAGAGGATGTGAAAGTGTTAATGAGCCCCATCAGTGCTCCGTGTGAAGATGTTGTTTCACAGCACCGTTTTCTCTGCCGTACGGGAACGGGTGGCTGTAGCATTCATCTGCAGGTGAGAAAGCATTGTTGTGTGTCCCAGAAAAACAATGAAAATCAGCTCTGTAAGACACAGTTCTAAGACACTATCAGCCACACAAACACACGTTTAGCTATCAAAATGTAGAAGATTAACTCCTATAATCTTGTTTTAATTATATATATTTTAATGCTTACTTTCTTTTTTTCTTGTTTCACAAAGTAAGGCTTTCTGTCAATTAAAATGTTTACATTACGTTTACATGATATGCTGATTAGATAATTGACAATTTATTTATGATAATAATAAGAACAATTTTTATCAATTAAGCACCAATAATAATTGATAATAAATGAGCAGCAAATCAGCATATCAGAATGATTTCTGAAGGATCATATGACACTGAAGACTGGAGTAATGATGCTGAAAATTCAGCTTTGGCATGACAGAAATAAATTACATGTTAAAATATTAAAATAGAAAACAGGCTATTTTAAATTGTAATACTATTTCACAATACTACTGTTTTTTACTATTAATAAACAGCTTTTGACTGTAAAAAAATCAAAAAAAAATTATTATATGTGTAGGTCTATATATTTTTGTGTGTGTGTGTGTGTGTGTGTGTGTGTGTGTGTGTGTGTGTGTGTGTATATATATTAGGTTTTGGTACGTTTTCGGTATGTTTTCGATACGGGGGGGGGGGGTAATTGCTTAC
>NW_015624123.1:1284938-1287939 GCF_001515625.1 Sinocyclocheilus rhinocerous
CGTGCAAACTTTGCGCAAGAGTTATGCCGGTGAACGTCTTAATCTCAGTCAATTCACTATGCAGAAAGTGAAAGTAAAAACGGAATGACAGAGTAATGAAAGAGCTTTCGGCATCTGACGCCGAATAATTGATGTTTTTGACAATATCTCTGGCTATCGTCGATACAAGATCATCGTCTTTCAACGCAACCCAGCAAGGGGAGGTTATTGCGTGTCCTGCGTGCCCGTCCGCTAACGTTACGCCACTGGGCAGACAGCACGTTGCCTGTTACGTAATTTGGGCTGCCTTGTTGAGCACAGTGGCACTGAGAACATTATATTTCACACACTTTAAGCTCTTTTATTTTCCAAATGTAATATTTGGAAATTCCAAATCATCTCCAAATGTTTTTGACAATATCTCTGGCTATCGTCGATACAAGATCATCGTCTTTCAACGCAACCCAGCAAGGGGAGGTTATTGCGTGTCCTGCGTGCCCGTCCGCTAACGTTACGCCACTGGGCAGACAGCACGTTGCCTGTTACGTAATTTGGGCTGCCTTGTTGAGCACAGTGGCACTGAGAACATTATATTTCACACACTTTAAGCTCTTTTATTTTCCAAATGTAATATTGATTTGATTGATTGATTGATTGATTGATTGACTGACTGACTGATGTGAATTAAGTAAAAATATGTAATATTAAGTTCTTAAATTAAAAGTTAAGAACCTAAAGTTCATCATTACTGATGAGATATGTATTTATATAAATATATAAAATTAATTCAGAATTATATTAAATATTTTAATGTAATATTTTAATTTTAATATGATCAAGCAATAATTTCCAGACCACCTGCACTGCTACCATGACCCCCTGTTGGATGTTTCCCACTGAATTTGTTCCCATAATATAAATCCCTACACACACATTGATTTCCTTACATATTACAACACACAAACCAAAAATACCCCAAAACACTCTCCAGGGTGAGGCTTTCCACACCTGTACAGACGACACAAGACAAAGACTAGAGAAAACAGCTGAGATACGCTGCGTAGTTCGCATTTACAGTGATTTACTGTAGCCATTTAACAAGCTCAATGAGAGAGAAACTAGTTATTCTGTACAGTATGACAGAGGTGTAAATCACTCATGCAGGATCATGAGGACTCACTCTCATCCAAATGACTTATCTGAGATCAGTCAACTGCAAACTAAACCTCACAGCTCGCTAATCGTCTCATATTTCACTCACTGTGTTTTCAGTTCACTGTGATTTCATAGACATCCACTTATTAAGAAAACTAACTTCATTGTTGCCAGCAGTAACTGGTTTTCTGACAAAGAGGTTCTAAAAACAACTACACATGCTTAAACGAACATGCCACAAAATAGCTGTAAGAAGGCAAACACACATTTATTTTTGTTGGTAATGTGCTTTCTGTTTAGCCTTTTAATGTGAGACTTTCTTAGCAGTGCCAAACCTTTTTTAGTAACACCTAAACTCAGGTAAATTAAGCCATCAGATTCAGGTTCATCCGCAATTATACGAAGCTACAAGAATACTTTTTGTGCGCAAAAGAAGTATTCTCGTAGCTTCGTATAATTGCGGATGAACCACTGAGGTCACATGGATTATTTTACAGATCTCCTTGCTACGTTTCTGGACTTGGGAACATTTCAGTTGTATTGCTGTCTATGCAGGGTCAGACAGCTCTCAGATTTCATCAAAAATATCTTCATTTGTGTTCCGAAGATGAACGAAGGTATTACGGGTTTGAAACAATATGAGGGTGAGTAATTAATGACAGAAATTTCATTTTTGGGTGAACTAAACCTTTAATAGAAGCTATAAGATATTATAAGACCAGGCAGATAGAGGGATAAAAAAACAATAGTAATAAATAATTTATTCAAATAATATTAATAAAATTAACGTTAATGATATAAATCTTATTATCACTGAAAACAGTGTTGTTGTTTTTTGTTGAGAAAAGAATCCTGTTTTTCAGGATATCTTATCATCACTGAAAACAGTGTTGTTGTTTTTTGTTGAGAAAAGAATCCTGTTTTTCAGGATTCTTTGATTAATAGAAAGTTTAAACAGCATTTATTTGAAATAGAAATGTTTGGTAAGATTATAAATGTCTTTACTGTCACTTTTTATCAATTCAATGCATCCTTGCTGAATAAATGTATTCATTACTTTCAAAAAATGGTAATGCATGTTTCAAATACCAAGAGATGATGTGTATATGTATATTTGAAGTAGTCTGTGTTATGAAGGAATAAGTAAAAAATTTATGAACTGATCCTGGTATTCTCTATGTATACCCACGCACACGCACACACATTCTCATTGTTTTAATAATACTGTACCATGAGTGCTGTGGAGAACAAAAGGAGTTAATGGGGAAGAAGATTATAACTGCCAAGACTGCTTATGAACAAATTAAATGACAGAGTGATTTGCATGCCTGTCTCTCAATCACACACACACAGATTCACACAGAACCATCAAAAACAAGCCAAATATGTTACAGTACGAGCTGAAGCAACTAAGTACAATAAGTAAATGCTGTTGAATTTGAATGTTATTTCCATTTATTTCCATCATATTGTTAAATAACACTCATTACTCTCAAACACAAACATATTTCTTTAAATACAAATTATTTATTGTAATGCTGTCACGGGGTGCACACACACGAGGAACGAGGAGACGCTGGAGAATACTTAACAGGACTTTATTTGCACGGACCAAGGGAGACGAACTCAGGAAGACGTTCACACGAAGACCTTTAACATCGGACAGAGAACTAGGGACTGGGAACACTTTATATACACACACACAAGGAGGGGATGACGAGACACACCTGGGAGCCATGACACATCAAGGGACACACCTGGGAAGAAATCAACTTAATCAGGGGAGGAACAGGAAACAAACCAAATAAGGGCATGGGAAGGCACATGGGGAGCAGGACACACACGAAACATGAAACAGAGTCTGACA
>NW_015624123.1:1288639-1288950 GCF_001515625.1 Sinocyclocheilus rhinocerous
GACTGGGGATCAGGAGCCCTTCCTGGGCTGGACGACCCATCAGGAGCCCTTCCTGGGCTGGACGACCCATCAGGAGCCCTTCCTGGGCTGGACGACCCATCAGGAGCCCTTCCTGGGCTGAACGAAACATCAGGAGCCCTTCCTAGGCTCAACGACCCATCAGGAGCCCTTCCTAGGCTGAACGGGGGAACTCCTGGACTAAACGGGGAATCGGGAGCCCTTCCTGGGCTATACTCGGGAACAGTAGCCCTCCGTGGGCTTAACTCGGGAACAGGAGCCCTCCGTGGGCTTAACTCGGGAACAGGAGCCCT
>NW_015624123.1:1289603-1302201 GCF_001515625.1 Sinocyclocheilus rhinocerous
ACACACAGGAGGAGGGGATGACGAGACACACCTGGGAGCCATGACACATCAAGGGAAACACCTGGGAAGAAATCAACTTAATCAGGGGAGAAACAGGAAACAAACCAAATAAGGGCATGGGAAGGCACATGGGGAGCAGGACACACACAAAACATGGAACAGAGTCTGACAAATGCCTTATAGCAATGCAATGCCACAATTGTTCCTTCAATGTAATAATTGTTGATTACATTGTAGTTTTTGCTGCACTGGATCATTTTACCTGAAAGCATATTTTTGTATGCTTTCAAGTAAAATTATATTTTATTTTAACATCAGCAATGATCAGCATATTTTTAATATTAAATAACAAATGAGATACAAACACAAAAAGAGCACTTCTGAAAACTGAACATTATGGAAAATTGTAATGCTGCTCTAGATGATTTGTCAAAATGTAACCCAATTAATCGGGGTTTTAACTCTATTTCAATGAATTATAATATTTAAGTACTCATGTCTACACCTTTAAACTGCAAACGTTACATCATATGACAGCATGTAAAATGCATTGCACACTTTAAATTAAGAATATTGAAATGAGTTAAATAAACAGTCTTCATCAAAAGTGCAACAGCACTGTGCGACATTTAAATATCCACCTTTTCAAAAACCATCATTATGACAGTATGTTAAACACCTGAGTGAATAATTAGGAGCGCCTAAGTAACACGAACGAAGAACATTCTCCAGCAGTTGAAGGGAGTTGGTCCTTTTTATGTTTGTGTTAGCTAGGTCAGTTAAAAATAGCACTGCACACTGGTGGGACTAATGTCTAGGAATATGATGCAGAAAGGGACTGAATTAAATGTGAGTGTGTGTGTGTGTGTACATCCATAGAGATCAAGCTGATGTGCATCTCACCCCCATATCCACCTATTGCTCACTCAGTTCAGAAAGAAAAGTCTTCCTGAGTGATAATGGCTCACACTGTGTTCCACAATTTCACTTCCTCTTCTCCTCTCTTCCTATTTCCTCCCTCTTTCCCCCAGTTCACATGGCCTCTTATTTCTTTATTTCTTTCTCTAAATGCACCATCCATCCAAACGCAATCTGAAGGAGGGGGTTGCTTAGCAACTTCTTTCTATAAAGATAATTCTAAAACTCTCCCTCTCTCTTTCCCCCTCCCACCATAAATCCAGATTTCATTTTTTGGTAATTTCCTTTCCTGTATTTCAGTCTATTTCCCTCAACATCCCTCTCACATACTAACTTTCTAACTCCACAACCCCAATATTTCCCTCCTAATCCTAAACTATTTTCCTCCCTGTTTCATTCTAAAACACCTCTTGATCCCTGGCTGTGTGCCTCTCCTTCCTGCTATCTCTCGTTTCACGTTTTAAAAGCACAGCGGTGTGGAAATGCTGCCTTCTGCACAAGGAAACTATACAAACACAACCCAGCGCCCTGCTCCTCTGACCGACTCCTGAGTATTGCACTTAAAATTAATGTCAACCTGGCCTCCCCATCTGTAGCATATGACGACTCCATGCTTTTTTATATCTCGTCTATCCTCACTCACTTTTATCCTCTTCACACAGACTTTTATGTCTAGAGTTATTTGTACTACAGTAGGCGTTGTTTGGGACCAGACTGTAAGAATAAAGCTACACTGACAGCCTAATAGTATAAGTCCTGTATTTGTCAACTAAAACTATTACAATTGTTTTCAGTAAATGAAAAAATCTGAGCTAAAATGAAAAATAAATATTAGATGAAAAACAACTTCTTCCTCCTCTTCCTTCAAACTATATGTTGTGTTCAGCAGAAGAAAGAATACAGATTTGGAACAAGTGGGAGGTGGGGAAAACTAAATAGCTAAATAGCAAAGCTAAATAGAAATATTTGAAAATAAAAAAAATAATAATAATAAATTTTAAAAAATAGCAAAACAATAAAAATTTAAACTAAAATTAAAATGAAAACTGAAAATATAAAAAAGATAATTCTAAATACTAATAAATACTCTAATAATATATAAATACTAAAATAGCACTGAACTTTCTACCCTTTATACCAATGACAGAAATAAGTGCTGTGAGAATGGCAAAACATTTGTTAGAATTGCTATAAAATGTGACATTGTAACATTTAGCAGTGCAGTATTATCAAAATGCCATTTGTCTGTGCATGAAAAAGAGAAGAGGTTTGCCTTTAAAAGGTTACATGCTTGAAATAGTTACAAGGTCGGGCTCCAGGGAAAAAATGACTAGGGAGCAATTGGCTCTTAAAATAATAGCTAAATAGCAAAGCTAAATAGAAATATTTGAAAAAATTTTTTTAAAAAATAGCAAAACAATAAAAATTTAAACTAAAATTAAAATGAAAACTGAAAATATAAAAAAGATAATTCTAAATACTAATAAATACTCTAATAATATATAAATACTAAAATAGCACTGAACTTTCTACCCTTTATACCAATGACAGAAATAAGTGCTGTGAGAATGGCAAAACATTTGTTAGAATTGCTATAAAATGTGACATTGTAACATTTAGCAGTGCAGTATTATCAAAATGCCATTTGTCTGTGCATGAAAAAGAGAAGAGGTTTGCCTTTAAAAGGTTACATGCTTGAAATAGTTACAAGGTCGGGCTCCAGGGAAAAAATGACTAGGGAGCAATTGGCTCTTAAAATAACACATTTAGGAGCCAAATGACTTTTCTAGTTGACAAATTATAAAGTAACTCAATAAAAATGGTTGTTCAAAACCGTTCCAGTTCATTGAGAGCAGCTTGTTTACTTCAACAATAGTTACTGTTGTTTTCTGTGATGAAGGGACCTTTAGTATACAGACTGTGACTAATACTATACTATTAAAGTGAATTGCTATATAGTAAAGTGAAATGATTATGAATTAAAGGGAGAGTCCACCATGAAAAGAAAATCCTGTCATCTTTTACTTACCCTCATATCACTCCAAAACTGCATGCTTTTATTTTTAAGATATTTTGAAGAATGTTGGAAAATAGACAAATAGTTTTGTTTCCCATTTGACTTCCGTTTTTTCCCAAACAATGGAAGTCAATGCGAACCAAACATGTTCCATAAAGGAAATAAAGTCGTACAGGCTTGGAACAACATGAGGGTGAGTAAATGATCACAGAGTTTTCATTTTTGGGTGAACTATCTCTTTAATGATGTTTAGATACTAACAAAAACACTGACTAAGAACATTATTTTTAGCAGCATATTAGCACTTCAGTGACCTTAGGATTGGTTTTCCTTACAAAAATGGTAAAACAGAGAGGATTTTATCACAGAAATGAATTACTTTAGTAAAGTGTAACACTACATATGGGATAACGATACATTTTCTGACAGCGAAGAGATGTTAATATCAGCTGTTCACACACACTCACACACACACACACACAAATCATCCCATTATTGTTTTGTTCAACTTACAATGTTAGAGAGCTAAGGGCGCCCTCGGAGCAACCTTTCTCCTATCTGGATTAAATATTCATCTAACTGTGATCTCGAAGGCTCTCAGACTGCATTGGAAAAGAATGATTCCTAGAGGCAGAGAGAAAGTGAGGAAGGCATTTGTTTAACTCAAGATCATCGTGTGTGTTTGCTTTTGTGTGTGGATCTATTGGCATATAATGTTGCAATCCATCATCCTGTACAGAACACACACACACACACACTCCAGTTATACAAAAGCATTTATGATTAGTCATTAATTACCGCTTTGCTGTGGCATCTGCTTGCCACTGTACAAGAAAGAGTGTGTATCTATGATGGCATGTGTGCATGTCTGAGTCCCATAAGGACTGAACTTGTCCTCTTCGCTGATTAACTGGGGAATTGTGGGTGATCTGGCATCCTGTACCCATAATGAATTAAATTATGAATTAACACTGTGCACAATTAAACCCATAACATCCAGCTGGCTGGCTCTGTGTGTGTGTGTGTGTGTGTGTGTGTGTGTGTGTGTGAATAAACAGACTGCACTTTATACAACAGAACTGAAGATCCAGTGGCCAAGGATGAATGCAAATGAACAGCAAGCAACAAACACATGCACTGCACACACACACAGACACAGACATATATACAAAAGAGCCTCTATTACCATAGTTTATCAGGACTCAAAGCGAACAATGCACTGGATTCGTGGGTCGAATAGAAAGAAAAGATGTTCAAATTAAAACAATATTCAAATTGATTTGTCCATAAGAACAAATAAATTACACTCAGGGAGTTCTGTTCTGATCATGATAAACAAAATGTGTATATACAGGGCCCTATGATTTCAGCAATGCGGAAAACACAGACAGAATCGCAGAATCCAATCATAAAAATTGAATTTACTGTATAATGCTCTGCATGTTTCTGTGTGAATGAATGGCGCAGATGCGCGCTTTCGATTCCTACACACATAGGCTACTGAAGCACACGTGACACTCACCGCGAGTGAGTTTTCAGCCTCTGCCGCCTCAATATATGAGTACATCATCAACACATGAACATAATCTCTAGCACCGCTCTGAGAGTCACTTGATGAGCATTTTACCGTTTCATCTGAGAAAAACTACCATCATATCATATTATACATAAAAAAAAACTTAAAGGTCTTCACAGCAAAGTTTGAAGTTGAACTTGAAGAAACTGTGACAGAAATACATCACTTAATGTAATGATAGTACTACTACTAATAATAAAACTATTATTGAAACATTATTTTGTAAGGAATATTTACCTAAATTTATTTACCAGAAAAAGTGTAAATACACATTTTTTATCAAATCAATTTTCATGATTTGAATTAATTAGACATGCTTTTTGATGAATACAATTGTATTTAACCATTAAAATGGAGTCTAGAAAAATTAAAATGAAAAAAGGCGAATTTCAAAGGGCACTATATATAGTACACCTTCATTATAAATGTATAATCTACAGCATATACAGTACAGTTTATTAGGTACCTCCATAATACACTGCCATGTGAACAGTCTGAATTATCTGTGCCATGAATTCAACAAGCTGCTGCAGCACTCTGGTCCAGGGTGACATGATAGCATGACACATTGCTCCAGATGTCGGTTGTGAATTTGTGCTGTAAAATTGCCATTCTCCAGCATCCCAAAAGTGCTCAAATGGATTGACATCTGGTCACTACGGGGATCGCTGACAAACTGATTTTGTCAGTAGCTAAACTAGAGTACTAGGCAAGCAACAATACTCAGGTAGATTGTGGCATTTAAATAATGCTCAACTGCTGTTAAGCAGCCAAATACGCTGAACAAAATATGTTCCACATCATTACACCACCAGCAACAGTCTAAAGCATTGAAACAAGGCAGAAAGGATCCATGGATTCATGCTATTAATGTCAAAGTTTGACCAGGTGGCTTTTTCCCAATCTTATACTGTCCAGTTGCAACTGTGCCCACTAGACTCATTTTCCTATTCTGAGTTGACAGGAGAAGAAGCCAATGTGGTCTTCTGCTGCTGTAGCTCATCTTCTTCAAGGTTTTGATGTGTTGTGCATTCAGGGATGTTTTTCCGTGTTTCACTGTACTGTTGGGTGGTTATTTCAGTTACTGTTGCCTTCCTGTCAGCTTGAACCAGTTTGGCCGTTCTCCTGTGACCTCTCTCATAACAAGCCCTTTTCACCCACAGAACTGACACTCACTGCTCTTTTTTTTCTCTCAGTCATTTCTCTATGAACTCTAGAGGCTGTTGTGCACAAAAAATCCAGCAATATAAAACTTCTAAGTGTCAATTTACAGTATATTTCTGGCTACCTGCTGCTGTTACATAGCAGTAGTTGAATAATTTACAGTATTACAATAAAAAGACAGCTATATATAGAGACCTCACAATTAACAGGAGCTGGAAATGTATGATGTAGCAATGTGTGCTGCAGAATTGCAGTGATTATCATTTTCTGCATTACAATACGCAAGCGGATATTTACACAGTAATATGATGTCATGTACATTTTTAGTTTGCTCTGCTGTGTCAATAAATTATGCAGTTCCATTTTTTTATTTTTTGGCTTATTATGCTTTTGTTGTTTTGATACCGCTTTAAGATACTGGTTTTATAATGTTAATTTTTCATGCGAGTGAATTATAAAAACCCCATTTTATTTATCAACTGTGTTTTGTAACAAGTATTTTACAGAATTACTGTAATAATTCAACAGTAAAAACCTGTTAATTGGTTACCTTACCATATATGGTGAAAAAATGTAAGTTAAAGACTATGAATTACCATACAATTTACAGTAAAAATAACTTTCAGCAAAAGGACATTCCTAAAAGTCCAAGCGTGACACATGACGCTATTTACACTAAGTGAAAACAGCAGAATTTTCTTAGTGATATGCTCTTTACACTAAGTGCAAATAATGATAGATTCTATTTACACTACGCAAAAATAGCAGTATTTTCTTTGCAATAAGTGTAAAAAGTTAGATGCTACTTAGTGCAAAAATGGCAGATATTTGCACCTCAATACTGTAGTACATTATAAAACAGTTTGCAATAATAACACATTGAGTGTAAATTATCATATTTATTAAAATATGTCTCCTTACCTACCTACAAATAAGCCTACCTGATAAACAGTTTGTTATAAAATTCCTTTATTTTCACTTTTTGAATATTTTCTTCACTTTTATTGAAAATAAATGCCTTTCCAATCTGACATGAGATGGGAAAAGGGAGAAGAATGAGTTTGGCAAAAGGTGGATTCGCAGCAGACGTTACCACCTTATGCCCTAATTTCTTGAAATTACAAAATATATGTAAAATATATAAATATATAAATATGTAAAATGTAAAAAAAATAGATACAATTAGAAAATGTTACAAATATTTGTTTAATACAGTTTTATTCATCATTTACTGTAATATTTATTTTGTTTTATTTATGTAATGTGTTTTTGTGAAGTCATATGTCTGTAAAGTTGTTTTAAACTGCTTGCTATTTACAATGGTTACTATTAGCTGTTTTCATCGTGTGATTTTTGGCAAACTGTATTAAAACCAGACCAAAATGACTAATGATGTATGACGAATTTTGCAAAGCAAATCCACATAAGATCATTACAATGTTCCTTTTTTTAAGAAGAGCATTTGATACAAAGGCAAATAAGCTGAAGTGAGAAGTCTGATCAAAGAAATGAGGTATTAAAACTGAACAGAGAGGCGTTCTCTCCCACAGTCATCAACATGCGCTCCATACCACCAGCACAAGGACAGCAGTCATCTACAATTCTACACCCAGAAATCACGTTAAACGATCAAATAGTATCGAAAATAGCAGAGGATATAAATAAAGCTTTGGCGGGAGAACGATTCATTTTGGCAGCCGCCACAATCATTTCAATGCAAGAAAAACCCTGTCACTGTTAAATTGTGTAAAATGTACATAACCCACTCGATCAACAATTATTCTACGATCAGAGATCATATTCCTTCTGATGTGAACATCAGTTGAACGTCTTGACCGCATGCCAAGAAAGAAAGAAAGAAAGAAAGAAAGAAAGAGATCCAGAAACAAAAGTGTCAGTTTTTTAAATCCAGAGTCTGTTTCTCTGTTGCAGAGAGTTTCTGAAATGCCGCTCAAGTGTCTCCTCATCTCAAGAGAGATGAGAGGCAAACGCAGTTACATAAGTCTCCCTGAGGGATGTATGTGTGCTGAAGCCTCATAAGCCTTTACGAGAGAAAGAGAGAGAGACATATTCAGATGAGAGTGAGCTGTGGATGAGGGTGATAAGCCTCCTTTCATCAGACGTCTTCCATCCCAAAACCCCTTCCTTTCATAGTAAAGTTCCTCACGCCAAGGAAACATCAAAATGAATGTTCCCTAAACCTGACTTTCATGTCTGCCGTAAATTTTTTGATCTATGTTTGGAAAACTAAAGGGTTCTCTTACAGAAATTGAGAACTGGTTCAACAACCTTACACTTGCTGAAAAAAAATCACCCACTCTCACAAAGACAGGCGCATTATGATGATTTATGAATATATCATGCATTTATCCTCAGAGATATGGAAGTATAAATGGAAACTATATTGTGGAACAGCAAATCTAATGACAGATTTCGTAGGTAGAGCAACGGAGTTTGTTATATATGCTTAAGGGGAAAATATGTCAAGAGGTCATGGTCATGCCTGGGGCAAAGCATCATGGGACATAAAAAGAGCTTGAATATACTTTGAAACATTTCTGGATAGTTTGACTGCAGTAGCCATACTGAGGTTATGAACTGCATGGAGGAAAGAAAATAAGATGTCCGAAAAGACAGAGAGCATTTCGTATGAATTTATAATGAGAAAAAAGGAGAGAGAGGACAAAAAAGCATTCACGATAAGAAAACAACATGAATCGTTAAAAAGAAGGAGGACATAATCAAAGTGTAATAGAGATTGATAAAATAGAAATATTCTCTCATTTATAGCCTCACAGCTCATCACTGATGTTTTATCATTCTGAGAGTCTCTCAGACCGACAACAAACAAAAACTCAATTAAGAACTATGACCTTCAGGCCATGTCTGTTGCTAAGGTGATAACTGCCGAGGCCCCTGGGAAATGCAGTTCTAGTGTCAGCATTCTTCGGCGCTTTTTCATTACAAGCGGCCCAAATCTGATTTATCGGCCTGGCATTGGCTCTGTAGTCCACTGCTTGTTCATGCTGCTGCTGTATCATGTGTATTCATGAGTTTAGAAAAGCAATTATCTCTCGGCAACTTTGGGTTATATTAGTTTCGACACCTGCCAGCAACAATACGTGAGTGTGTGAGATTCTACTGTATGCATATGCATTTGAATTATTGTGTAATAATAAGGATGTTGAGTCTATGATGGTTGTAATGAAATGTCTATGTTGGTTCAATATTGTGACGAAAGAAAGCTAATTTATATGCATTATAAACCACTGGAATATTACAAACGCCTGAGTCTCGACATTCCACTACATCATTCAAATTCTAAAACAGACTTCTATTGTTTTCATATAAATCTAATTGTAATCACTAACCCAAACACTACTCCTATCTCTAAAAGGAAATGTCCTGCATTTTAAGTGAGCAAAGTAAATAAGTAAATAAATAAATACAATTTCAAATCTTTTAACCTTATTTAAACCTGGTAATGAAAAATATGAATTCTTCATTAAAATCTGTTAAATTCATCATCTTCATTCAGTACTTTATTAAAAATTGAAAACCAACCTTATTTAAACCTGGTAATAAAACAAATGAATTTAAAAAAGTGTAACCTTCATTAAAATCTTAATTAAAATCCATTAAATTCATCATCTTTCTTCAGTACTTCATTCAAATTTGAAAGCATACTGCTGTTGTTTTCATATAAATGTAACTGTAATTACTAACCCAAACCCTACTGCTATCTCTAAAAAAAGTTCTGCATTTTAATAATTAAAACAAACAAACAAACAAGCAAACCATAAATAAATAAATCTCATTTAAACCTGGTAATAAAAAAGAAACATAACATAAAATGACATATTTCAGAGTGTGCACTGTTTCTAGGTCACTAATGAAATATGTAAATGTGTGACAGATCGTGTTGCACAGACTGTCAGATCTTCTTTGACTGAATCTCTAAATGCTTTTCGGATCATCTCAATTCGTGAGAACATGATCATTAGGTCTGAGTGCTGCTGTCATTATTGAAAAATTGTATTAAGCTAGAAAAATGCTAAATATGACTATGGCTGACTTTGTGAGGGGAAATAAAGGACAAATATATACATTTTGATGTATTGTAGATATTACAAAATGGAACAAATGCACAAGAGAGAAATCACAGACATCCTCAAACTTAATGGTGTGTGTATGAGAGAGAGAGAGAAAGAAGGTAAGAGCTCTATCAATCAATGTTCAGATGCTGTCTGCTCCAGATACGTACAGTAGCAGGTGATTTATGCAATGTGCACACAGGAATAATATCAGATAAATCAGATATTGGGTAAGCACACACAGAGAGAGAGAGAATGGATGGTAATGAGCCAGTGTGGATGGTGTCAGACTGTGATCGACAGAGCCACGGTGCCAGAGAATGGAAATGGATGTATTAGACTCACACACACACATGCCTGCACACCAAATGCTAATGCAGAAAAACATACTCCAAACATGGAGTATATTGCCTTCTTCTGATATTATTTCCACAATGTGAATGTCTTTTTGCAGACGTCATGCAGAAAGATGCACCTCATAAACATACATACGAACCTGGCTATCATCTCGCAAGCTTTTCTCATACACTTCTACAGGACCACTGTCAAAGGAGTAATCACTTCTTCTGTCATTGTCTGGATCGTCTGGCTCAGTTAATGAAAGAAACCGCTATAGTGCATTATCAGGTGTATTGAAAAAGTAATTTGCTTCAGGCTTCCATCTCTGGCTGAGCATCCTGGACATTGAAGATTATTACAGCGTGGACATTACCTGCTCCGAAATCTTTCACTCTGATAAACATTTCAAACAAATCCAAATCAAGACCTGCACAGATTCCCAGTGATGTATCCCTGCTCAGACAGCTGTGCACATCTACACACAAACAATTTATCATTTAGATACTCACTACTTCTATTCTTACGAAATAGTGATTCATAATTATAAAGCGTATTTTGTAATGCAATTGTTTTTAACTGGTGGGTCAGAACTCAAAAATGGGTTGCAATCTGTACTAAAGGTTGGAGAAAGCAGGGGAAAACAATGCTAAATGCAATGTCAACACCCATGAACAACCTAATGCAAGGTAGAAGAAAATATGACCTAGACTACAATAATATAAGTTCATTTGCAATGAGAATAAACCTGATTTGTGCTGACCACAATGTGTTTTGTGTGGTGAATTATTGGCTGCTGACAGCAAAAAAACATCATACAACAATATGTATTCATTAAAAAGTGACTTTTAGTCAGACAATGTCAAATTACAAATTTTGCATACAATGTTTAACAATAGTGTTGCATACAGTAGATGGATGGATGGATGGATAGATGGATAGATAATTAGGTAATTTTGATGTTAGTTAATTCTGATCCCTTTGCTGACACATAGGGACATTCTTAAATGGGAATAAATAAAAAAATTTTTTGTTAAAAAAATATTTTTTGTTAAAAATGGCCCTATATGTTACGTTTTATTTAACTAAGTAATAATAAATATTATAAACTAAGTAATAATAAATAAATGAATAAATGCATACATACATACAAACATATCAATTAAATGCTCATTTTATTTATGAATATTTTTTGTTAAAAACTTAACCAGCATAAATAACTTTTATTTATTTAACTTAACCAGCCACAACTGTCCCCAAACTATAGCTTAATAAACCAACAGACACTCACTAGGCTGTGACAATGTGTAAGTGAAGTGTAAGAGAATGACTGAGCATACAGCATATGAGCATCTAAAACATGCCCATCTGAAGCAACATGTGGCTATGAACAAACATAAACACACCAGGCTGTCAGACAACTGTGGCAGGCGCTGATGTTGTTTCATTGCACACTTCCAGAGACTCCGTCTCATTCTGCCGTCTGAAGCGCACTCACACATCCGGAGGCAGACACGGCATCTTTCCACTCGCATATTCACAGTGCATCTCTGAGAGGTTCAGCTCTAATGACGGTTCATTTCCCTCATGAAGGAAGAGGAATCTTCATCCCGTTTCATCTCAGTTTACCAAGTCTCCCATCAAATTCAAAAAGTGAGAACGCAAGAAACAAATGAACAGGTGGCAGATGAGAGGGAATATATTTAGACAAAATGCAGTAAACAAGAGCAAAGGATGTGTCTGCTTGTGTTCTGTTATTCTCTGTGTTAGTCAGAGGTAAATATCATTAGGTTTGTTTGTGTGTTTGGAAATATTTTGAGGGAAAAGTGTGAAGATTGCACTGTGAAGCTGTAAAACTACACAGTGATACAGTGAATCAATTTGGCACACATAATGTCACACACACACATTAACAAACAGATGGGAGAATGCACACACAGTTATTTTGCTGTGGGGCAGAAAGCCAAGCTGACAACAGCAAAATATGCCCAGTGGTCCTACTGACACTGTAAGAACCGAAACCACACATGCATCAGCCAGAGACACACATATACACAAACACAACTCTATCAGTCCCAGACACATCTCCACACTGACTTATCTGAGCACTAAATCTCAGTATCAGTCAAACAGTCAGTCATTTATTGTTAGACTGATCAAAGCATGTCTGTCTTTACCTGTCTGTCTCTTCTCACAGTTCTCCTTAAAATCATTGAAAATGAATTGTACATCTATACACACTTAGATATGCATAATGCATTCAGACTGAGAGGAAAGCATATCTGTGACCTTGTGCAGTATGTATAAACCTTTTAATGTCAAATATTTCAGACAGACAGGCAGATAGAGAGGGAGATGGACGGACGGACGGACGGACGGACGGACGGACGGACGGACGGACGGACGGACGGACGGACGGACGGACGGACGGACGGACGGACGGACGGACGGACGGACGGACGGACGGACGGACGGACGGACGGACGGACGGAC
>NW_015624123.1:1302212-1313899 GCF_001515625.1 Sinocyclocheilus rhinocerous
GACAGACAGACAGACAGACAGACAGACAGATGATAGATAGATAGATAGATAGATAGATAGATAGATAGACTGATGTACAGAATGATAGAACAATAGACAGAATACCAGAATGATAGAACAATACAACAATAGAATGATAGAACGATAGATAGAATGATAGAATGATACAACAATAGAATGATAGAACGATAGATAGAATGATAAAACGATAGAACAATAGATAGAACGATAAAACGATAGAACGATAGAACAATAGATAGAACGATAGATAGAATGATCGAACGAATGATAGAACAAACGATAGGTAGATAGATAGATAGATAGATAGATAGAGAGAGAGAGAGGCTGGCACGTAGACATGTAAAAAGGTAGACCAATAGAGAGAAAAATAGACGGATAACAGATAACAGATAACAGGTAGACAGACAGATAGACATAGAACAACAGAACCATAGATAGAATGACAGAATGATAGATAGATCGAACGATAGGACGACAGATAGATAGAATGATAGGTAGAATGATAGATTGAACGATAAATAAATAGACAGACCAATAGACAGACAGACAGACAGACCGACAGACGGACAGATAGACTGAGAGATAGAACGATTGGCTGATAGACAGACAGATGTCTCTCTCTCTCTCGTAAGGACTGATAGAAGGTGTTGAGTGCTCAGGCTGATTGTCCTGATGGAGTAGATCAGCTGGCCTGTGTGTCATTCAGAGACAGAGACTGATTGTGCACTATACGGTGCTGTAATGAACAACCTTATTTAGAAGAAATGGAGTGGGATCTACACCACACTGCAGACCCATGGAGAGGCTCTTCACATGAGCCAAAAAAAAATTACTTAAACTAACCCCAACAAAGTAATTCCCAAACAACAGCAATCTCAAACAGTCACAACAGCTGGAGTCCCTCCCAGAAAAAAAGCTCCAGTTTAACTATAGAGTTTTGTGGCAGCTTTCATACAGACCCAAATGCTTCCAGTATCTTCTTTTATGTCCCTTTAAGGACTTGTTTTACAAATATTCAGCTTTAAAACAGATTGAACACACTCAAAATCAATATTTCCATAAAGGGCGAGAGGCAAAATTATAAAAGGCATATCTAGAACACAAGTACATACTGGCGATTCCAATCATGATCCGTCCTTAAAAACTGGAAGATCTGTGGGTGTATGTATTTTTGTTTAGGAACAGAAGTGTAGTGTGAATTTAAGGCCAGCAGTCCCCATCAGCAATCTCACAGTACACCAATTATGCAAACCACCTCAATTATCTTCCACATTCGGTTGCTTTTTTTCATTTTCATTCACTTGCCATTTCATCTTTTCTCTTTTCCCATTTCCTGTCATCTTTCACACTTGCTACATTTGCTACTCTCATTTTCAAGCTTCATTCCTTCGCATGCCTATGTGTGCACTCTCACTTCTGTTGCCTTTTAGTACATCCATTCCTTCTCTGACTCTTTTTACTCCATTTTTTCCTCTGAATCTCCCCTCTCCTACAGCCTTCTCTTCCATTATTCATATGAAACAGCCACAGACATTGTCTCTAATCAGCATTTGCAGGACAAACCTGTTTGATATTCTGCCGTACTAAATTTATTTTACACTCCAGTCTCATCTCTTTCTTCTATTCCCCCACACTGTAAAAAAAAAAAAGCCATTATATTTTATCCAGCATACAGAGCTTTTTTTTTAGTTAGGGAAACTAAAGGTGTCTTTACCCAGACAAGTTAAGGTTGCTCTGCTAAACATTCTGCGTAAAGACGCAATGCAGCATGTAAGCCGTATCCCCACACTGTTTCAAAAATAAGTTAACAGTTTTTTTGTTGTTGTTGCAGCTGTACATTAAATTGAGTGATGTTTCTTTAGTAATTTCTCTAAAGTTTTTTTTTATATTTTAACTCTAAGGAGAAAGAAAGAAAGAAAGAAAGAAAGAAAGATAAAAAACAATGTTTTAAAACATTTTGAAATAATGCATGTTGATAATGGAAAAATTACATTACTAAAGATACTTTTTTATTTATAAACATTCCTAAACTTTCTTAAAGTTATAATTACAGAAGAAACAAGACATTAAGATGTGTTTTCAGAGACTGTATATCTTGAATATTAATTGAATCTCAACACACTGGGAAATAGTTTGTGCTTGTTTAAAGCATAAACCAAATATAACTTTTGCAGTTTTGCATCTCAGATTAATTTATTGCATTAGGGATGTTTAATTTTTTCTGGAAACACAACAAAGTGTATGCATCTACATTAAACTATTGCGCCATATAATACCTTTGATCCAAGAATTATCTTATTTATAACCAGAAATTGGCATCTGATTATAAAACCAGACATAGGAATGAAATAATATGTTTAAAAAAAAATTACGTAAAATTTGTTGACAAATTTGTAAATCTGTAGTTACCTTGGCAAGAAATTATTAACTGAAATGCCCTCCCAAAAAAAATGAACAAACAAACTGAAACTGGCTAAACAAAGTATTGTCACTAAAACCATTATTAAGACTGTAGCTGTAAGAACCCTAAAATCTCATTGTGCTTCATGTTGCTATTTCTCAATGCCACCAGCACAATCACAACTCCTCTTCCCTTTTCTCTTGCTTCTCCTTTGACGTGTATAATCAGTGGTGTGTTGCTGCCTTAGGTTTCAATCAGTGGGAGGTTGTTTAGCATTTGCACGCTCTGCTGAAGAGCGAACACACACACGTACACACACACACACGGATGCAAATATAGGCCTTCTGCATCTTGACAGAGCTAACTAAGATTAATGGTGTGGCTGGTCATGTTTAACTGTGTGTATCTGTGTGTATACGTATGCACTTGTGTGTATGTGAATACCTCTGGCCCACACAGCTGTGCTCACACACTCTGATGTGTCTTACTCCAAGGAGGGACATACAGAGTGTCTTTGCTTAGCTGAGTAGTCACAGCGTGATCTTCTAGAGAGCAGAGGGGCAGGAAGTGCAAGTCATTACGGATGTGCAACAGCGCTAAACCTGCTATCCGCCCACTCTCCCGACAGACAGCTCATTAACGTGCGTGCGCGCGGAAGAGAGCTCATTAACAGGGCGCTGTCCGTAAGATCATTAAAATCAAACTCTCTCAGCAGGTGGCCAGTCAGTGCCAAGACCCCTCATTATCACCTGCTAGAGGAGCTCTGCTGTGAGCTGTCAAACAGACAGGAGGATCTGGCAACCGAGGACCTCGCTGCTTCACTCGTCAGCCTGAAACATAAGTGTGCCCCTAGCACAGCAGAAAACCAATCGCCGCGCCAGTGTTTGTGTGTTTGCTGTCATCATTAACTGCATTAGGCCTAATATGTCTCCTCGGTGAGTGCTGGGGTTCACATTCATCGGGCTGGTTCAACGCGAACTTTGACAAAAAAAAACATATGTTAATGTACATACAAATGCGGAGAAACAAATTGAGAGGTGGTGAGGTGAGAAAGAGGGTCTGTTCTAAAGCCTAGTGAGCTGCCATGCTATCTACTGTAGCCTACATATAAAGCATCCTAATAACCTGAAATTCAAGCACGTAATGCACAAACTGCAAGTCTAGAGACAGATTCAAGGAACACTGTTAAGAATAAAACTCTTCTTAACTGTTATATTCTTATTTTCTAACTTGAGGTACCAATATTTGGTAACACTTTAGAAGAAGACGGTAACTCAGAGAGAAGAATTGCTGAATAAATTATGTGATTATTGTTCTTTGCGCACAAAAAGGATTCTCGTAGCTTGTAAAATTACGGTTGAACCCCTGATGTCACATGGACTATTTTACTGATGTCCTTGCTACGTTTCTGTGCGTTGATCGTGTTAACATCATTGCTGTCTATGGAGGGTCAGAGAGCTCTCAGATTCCATCAAAAATATCTTAATTTGTGTTCTGAAGATGAACGAAGGTCTTACGGGTTTGAAACAACATGAGGATGAGTAATTAATGACAGAATTTTCATTTTGGGTGAACTAACCCTTTAAGGGGTGGTAATATCCCCTTTCTACATCACAGGAGAGTGAAATCTGAGCAGCTCGATTTTTCACAAGCTTGCAGAGAAAGGCTTACCCAAAAAAATGGCTGGGTTGTTTTTTTCACGTTTTCTGGGTTTTTAGATGCACCGGGGACCCGATTATAGCACTTAAACATGGAAAAAGTCAGATCTTCATGATATGTCACCTTAAATCCCCAAAGGTACGATGTTTAATGCATTTACTTAGATGTTTCAAATAAGCTAAACATTCTTAAGAAGTATTTTTGTGAATACAAATCGCCTTTACTCTTTTCTTAATAAAATAGGAAGTAAAAAGCAGTTATGGAGTAATTAAGAATTTTATTCTTAGCACTGTTTTGTGAATCTGGCCCCTAAAATTCATTCTTAAGAAAACACATGCACGAAACATGCACTGATTTGTACAGGACGATATGATGATATGAGAAGCTCCTGCTTCACCATCTTCTTGCAATGTCACTGACTGTTGCTCGTTGCTAGTCGGGACTCGGGAAAGTGTATACACCTAACTGGGTAGCCAGATTTCAAACCAGTTTGAAAGCCGTTACAGCATCTGTGACAGGTCACTGTGTACAGTATCTCATTGTGAGCACAGCAGAACAGTAGCACAGTGTCAGGCACGCACTGCAAAATAAAACATTTTTTTAAAAAAACAGTTTAAATGAAATGTAATGTTAACAAGTAGCTTGTAATGTAACTATGTAACTATGGATTTTTTTTTTCTCTAAACAATAGCTATTACATTAGTTTAGCAAAACTCTGTAGATACTTGGTAGTTTAGCTAACTACATTGCAGCCATCTTGAATTAAAATGTTCACTGAGCTCGTTGCAATGCATTCTGGAATTGCAGTATAACTGTGAATGATACATGTGGTGCTGACTTTGAGGCCAAAACACGGTACCTAATAAGGCAGACTTATGCTGTCTAGACAGCAGGATAGAGATGGACACAGGGACACATGGGCAACCTGGAAAGCAGAATTAGGTGACATATAAAGTAAAGCAGCAACTGGAATGCAGTGCGTGTTTTCAGAGGAGCGAGGAGGAATGAGGGATGGAATAGAGGACAGAGGAAAGGACAGAGGAAACTCGTACAGATGAAAGATGAACTCCACTTACAAAGAAATAGACCGGAGTTTCTCTCTGTCTTTCTGTAATATTTTGGCTCAGATTTTTATTATGCTCCTGAGGCCCCTGGTCATAAAACCGCACACACGTAGACGGGTGTATTCACTGAACAGCTGCGTCACTTTTGCAGTATTTCAGCAGAAAACCCTGTGTCTTTTCTAACTACCCACAGTCCAGTTTAACCAGGTGCTAAATGTGTTGAAAATGAGGTGTACAGTATTTAAATCTAATTTTTTTGTCCTTCCTTGAAAGCACATGCCTCCTTTCTATAAAAAATAGGCTCATTATAGACTTTGCTTTATTCAAAGAACCTGCAAGGCGTCCGACAATACACAACAGTCTGTCTAAAAAGTAAGCTAACTATTTATTTTGGGGCAGGTGTTTATTTATTGTATTTTTGTATTTGTTTATTTATTTTGAAAGAAAAAAAGAAATTAACACTTGTTCAGCAATGATGAAATAAATTGATCAACGGTGACAGTAAAGACATTTATAATGTTACTAAATACCTATATTTCAAATAAATGTTTTTTTTTTTACTTTGTATTCATCAAAGAATCCGAAAATAATGTACACAAAAATATTAAACAGCACAACCATTTTCAACACTGATAATGAGAAATTTCTTGAGCACAATTCAGCATATCTGAATGATATTTGAAGGATCATGTGATACTGAAGACTGGAGAAATTACCTTGCATCACACAGGAGTAAATTACATTTTTAAATATATTAAAATAGAAAACAGTTGTTTTACATTGTAATAATATTTCACAATATGACTGTTTTACTGCATTTTTGATCAAATAAATGCAGCCTTGGTGAGCATAAGAGACTTCTTTCTTTTCTTTTTTTTTTTTAATAACTACACTCTCCGCAAATTACATTCAGCATAGACGTTGTTTTCCCCCATGTTACCTGATTTGGATAATTACAAGTGAATTGCAGAAAGCAGCAAAGCAAAGCAGACAGCATGTGCAAATAAACAACACTATCAGCAAGCACAATTCTTAGTGAATCTGCCCCATACAGTTAAGCTCTCAGTGCACATAAACGGAGTAAGAGGGAAGCACTTCTGCGGATGCACACACTCCAGCCAAAGCCCAGAGAGCGGTGAAAGAGAGCGACAGTGGAGCTCCACAGCAGAGATAAAGAGCCACGGACACATGGAGGGGTTTTCAGGCAGCACAGAGCTGAACTGAATCAGAGTGTGTCAGGCTGAGTGATGTTCACAACAGCAAGCATTCTCTACAGATGCACTATTGATTAGCAAAACACATCAAAGAGCTTCCTAGCAAATGTTGGTTATTTAAACATAAGCACATGAAACTCTCTCGCTCATTAGCAGGCAGGACCTGTGTTACTGTTTGCACACTTCACTGTTCAGCCTAAATGAGAAAATTAATGAGCACGAGACCCACCGCTAGCTTCAAACACACACCTGGAAATACACATATGCGCACCTGGGTATACACACTCTCACACTGGGTATACACACACATGCTTCCTCCTTCCTTTATTTGATTTTAAAGCTCTCTGTGGGACTTTTAAATGAATAAGTTTGACCTTCTCCATCTCCTAACGCAACCTAACGCAACCTAACTTTATATTCATTCCATCCCACAAGCGAAGAGACATGCATAATCTACAGCCTGGAAAATCACGGTAACAGCATCTGAAGACCTTTTTATGCAGATTTTTTAGTTAAAAGTTTTTGTTTATTTATTGGAAGTAGACTCAAAAGACTCCCAAATTCTCCGACGTGTGTTTTATACAGTGGCTCAAACACATAGGAATAGTTCACACAAAAATGAAAATATGTTGAAAATGTACTCACCCTCAGGATATTCAAGATAAAGATGAGTTTGTTTCTTTATTGGGACAGATTTGAAGAAAATTAACATTACATCACTTGCTCACCATTAGGCTGGATCTTCTGCAGTGAATGGGTGCCACTGGAGGAACCGTTATTATGAATTACGGACTATTTTGTCCAGAAGCAAAGGTTTCCAGTGAAAATGCATTAATGATGGATTTGTTTCTTGCAAACACAGTTTTTCACTTCACAAGATGTTAATTGATAGAGTGGAGTCATGTGGATTATTTGTGAATTACTGTGATGTTTTTATCAGCTGTTTGGACTCTCATTCTGACGGCACCCATTCACTGTGGATTATCTACTGATGAGCAAATGATGTAATGCTAAATTTTTACAAACTCATCTAAGACAACTTGAGGCTCGAACTTTGTTTAC
This sequence comes from Sinocyclocheilus rhinocerous, assembly GCF_001515625.1. NCBI lineage: Eukaryota > Metazoa > Chordata > Actinopteri > Cypriniformes > Cyprinidae > Sinocyclocheilus > Sinocyclocheilus rhinocerous. Next base: position 1,309,634 of record NW_015624123.1, read on the forward strand.
CTTTAGTGGCATGTTTTTGCTATCAGACATGACAGATGCACGACTGCTTTGTCACAAGACAGCAGCTGCTCCGTTAGGGAATGAATGGCATGACATAATGAATAAAACATGCTAAGATATTCCTGTCTTTCTCAAAAATCTAATTCCAGTATATTCCAGTAGCCATCAGTGCAGGAAAAAAAGGGATTTTAATCTTAATTCATTAGATTTCATAACTGACCTCACTGCAATGGTCAGGTCATGATAATACGACTCCTTTTTTAACAAATGGCTGAAAGTTGAATGTGTCAATCATTGCACATTCCGAAAATACTCACAATCGCTACCTGCAAGAAACATGTTCTGTTTGTCTACTGGTAAAAGTCCATTTTACACTTTCAGGTGCCCTAAAAATTATTACTGGCTCCTGAAAGTGTAAAATTTACCAATAATCAATAATAAAATTCTATATTATTTTGTTTAATTAAATAATTTAAAAAAAACTAAAAACTAAAATCAGTGATTTAAAATACTACAAGTTAATTTAAGCATCACAACATTATAATAATGAAAAATTGATATTTATTTTGAGATTTGCTAATGATTACACTGTTATTAATTATTAGCATTTTTAAAGATTTACGCAACCATTATATAGTGGTAAAAGTAATATAAATATATAAATAGGGGAAATGAGCAAGAATTATTAAATATACAGTATAAACTGATATAGGCCTACAATAAATAACACTACAAAACCTCAAATATCAGCCGATAACTGATCTGTGGTACATTGTGCATCCCTAAATAAAAAATATTCTGGATTTTTTTTAAAAATATTTCTGTCAATGGCCAACACAATCTCATGACAAAACTATTTTACAATGTAGTGATTCTTACAACATGATCCGTACTCAGTGGATCATAAGCAGATTGTATGAAATCGGATAAATGAGACACAAATTCAAACAATTTAGCCACCAATTCACCAAAACATAAAATATTTCCAAATTGCCATTAGAGTGTGTTGCAATGGTCATCAGAAGAGAAATATGTTTTTTGCCCCACGATAATGTAGTTACAGCATCTACCCAGCAGGGGAAAACTGTACCAATCTAACCAGCCAAACTCTGATCTCTTGGTTTGATCCATGCGGTAGTGTAAATAAGAGATTTCAGCAGACTCTGAGAGGACAGAAGTCACAGTAAGTACACAGCCACAAAGCCCCGGAGGAATGAATAATAGATGGAAAAACCCAAGCAATGCCAGTGAGTTTATGCGGAAGGCTAGAGCTGTTTGGATGCGGAGCACTCTCCACATTACAGCAATTACTGCCTCATCTTCATGTAATCTCTCGCTGATGCTATCTATTTGGGAAAGATTAAAGGAGAAATTCCAGATAAGAGGGGGAAAGGGAGAGAAGTGGAGGTAGAGAGATGGGAAGAGTCTCTATGAAGGGCTTTACTCCTCAGTTTTACCCACAAGACTCAAATTGACAAACTTTTAGTCCCACGCACAGTGTATCTGTCAGTGCGGATTGTAAAAGGGAGACATACTACGTTTGACAGTCTACACATGCCGTTTGGCAGTTGAATGCCATTATCTTGTGATAACATTTCTTAGGTCCACCAGCTCTGAATAGAGGGAATGAATGGAAGCTGCCACTTCCGTTTATGCTGCATGGTAAGGAGAAGTCAGGCAGGACAGCAGATATAAGTGAAGCGCTGAGATAAATCGAGTAAACAGAGTAGGCTGCATGAGAGAGAGAGAGATAGTGGCTACTGTATTTCCAGAGAAATAGAGCAGGTCCCAGGTCAAGAGTTAAACCCGGTATGAGAATAACAGAGGGAGTATGATAAGAGGTGCCTGCAGCGGAGATCAACATGGGGACATATTCCTGCTGACCTCTGCCAGAAGGCGGATGTGTGCTGCCAACTCAAAGCCATTAGTACGAGAACATGAGTGATGGAGAAACGAGCATGAATGATCCGCTGTATATTCACTGCTGTGTGTGAGACTGATTGTGTCAGGGCTACAGAGTATGAGTGTATGAGCTAAATTTGACACAACCTCCATTTGGGGACAAATGAGAACATCCTCAGTTGGAAAAAAAGTTTCACGCGTGTACATAAAATAAATAATATATGTTTTAAATCATTACAAATCTGAGTTTCAATGTTTTTTAGCCAATTCATTTTTCATGACTTTTTGTCACTAGTTGTTCTTGATTACCAGACAAGGATTTTTATGTTTTAAGAAGAATTTTATCTCACACAGAGCCAATGAATGAAATTTAGATATTTAGAGCTGATTATTTTTTTTTTTAATCAAATGAAACAGCTATATAATATAACTTTATATTGCAAAGCCTTGTGTATTTAATTGACTATGGTCTCTTATGCATTGCTCACAAAGGCTGTCTTTATGTAATCAAAAATACAGTAAAATCAGTAATATTGTGAAATATTATTACAATTTAAAATAACTCTTTTCTATTTGAAAATATTTAAAAATGTAATTTATTCCTGTGTTGGTAAAGCTGAATTTTCAGTATCATTACTCCAGTCTTCAGTGTCAAAAATCATTCTAATATGCTGATTTACTGCTCTTATGATCATCAATGTTGAAAACAGTTGTGCTGCTTAATATTTTTGTGAAAACAGTGATACATGTTTTCAGGATTTAAAAACAGAAATTGTTTGTGACATTATAAATGTCTTTAATGTCACTTTTTATCACTTTGTCTTTGCTGGATAAAAGCATTTAAAAAAAAAAAAAAAAACTACTGGCCTTAAACTGAACTCATTGACATTTTTTACATCAAAACCAAAAAAGCTATAAAAAAAAAAGTAATTAAAGTAAACAATCATAGACTGTTCTGGCTCTGCTTTCTAGTTTCTTTAGTCATTTAATAAATGCCAGTGATCCCCGGAAAAGCACTTGGTTTACACAATCACCATTATTAAAGCAGACATGCACACAGTTTCTGCCAATCTTATGTTAATCTTGAGTGCCTACACTGTTAGACTTTGCTGTAATTTTACAGTTACTTACCGCAAAAAAAGCCCAGTAAACTACCATATATATGTTTTAAGGTTAACTACTGTAATATGCACTGAATTATGGGTATTTTAATGCCATTTACAGTAATTTACTGTATATGGGAATTTGCGGTACTTTACTGTTTGCTCAAAAGCAGTAGTGCTACTGTAAATTGTTCTGCAGATGAAAAACATGAATCTGCATTCTCAATATAATGTCTGGGTAAGCACAAGTGTGGTGAAATAAATGCATTTTTAAAATGATTAAAAAATAAAATATATAAACTTTGCTTACACCCCACAAAATTTAAATTTTTAAGGATATAGTACTGTAAAATTAAGTTGCGGTAAGGGTATTTTACTGTAAAATGAAATTGCGGTAAGGCCATCATACTGTAAAATGGAATTGCGGTAAGGGCATTATACTGTAAAATGAACTTGCGATAAGCTACTGTAAAGGGGTAGTTACAGTAACTTACTGGCAATAGTGCTGCCAGTAAGTTACCGCAAAAATACAATAAAAAGTCTAACAGTGTACTACAGAGTAGAACTGCATCTGCCATATCTCCGGAGAGTTAGTTTCATTATAAAAGACAGATACAGCTTTACTCTCCTCTCTGAAAACAGTCGAGCTCCTGGAGGCATGCTGTGGGCGGAGCTAAAGAGTCACGAGCACATAAAACTTTTGCATAACGATCATCTGCAAGCTGTGACATTGATATAAATAAAACGGGGACAAAAACTTTATTTACTTAAATTACCTACGGCTAACGAATTAATGAATGAAGCACGTTGATGGGCTTGCTCTTGCTCTCGTTCTGGTTGATGTGTGTGCACACTCTTTCTGGAGAAGTGCCCATACAAGGAATTCCACCATTCATGACGTCATATAGGACCATTCTCGAAAAAAAAAAAGTTTCCGAAACTTATACGAACCCTGGAGGAGTGTATACTTTAGAAAAGGCCTTTACATTTTGTGAAAGTGTTTGCTAATGAAACATATAGATCAGATGTGAGAGAGAGAGTATAGGGTCCTATGTGACAAAAAATTTGATTTATTGCCCCTCATAAACCCCCCCTCCTCCTACCATAAATGGACACCTGTTTGGACACCTGTTTCTGTACACCCCCCACCCCATCTAACCGGACATTTGTGTATCCACCCCAATGATCCCATGGAATTTATGATTGTTTGGGAAATTGTTTTTGTGTGGGGTCAGTTGAAACTGTTCAAAACTATGTGCTT
>NW_015624124.1:0-614 GCF_001515625.1 Sinocyclocheilus rhinocerous
GAGATTAGATTCTTTATTAGTTCATGTTAACAGTTGTGGTTAGCTGATGTTAAAAAACTTAAAACTTATTGTACAGCATTACCTAATAATCTTTTAATTAACTGAATAATTGAATTAATTGCTCATGTAAACTAACATTCCTATGCAATTTTAAATTAAGAATAATCAAGAAAATTGACATTACCAGAGAGGAGATCAATGAATCATCATGACTGCTGGAACTGCCACGGGTGTGTGCATCTAAATTGATGTCTGCTGCATCACATATTGTAACATCCAGACACTCATCCTGCTGAACTTCAACCTGTGTCTCTGGCGGAGTGATTTCAACATGCTCCAGTGGAGAAAGCAGGTCTCCTCTGTCAGACTGCGCCAGCAAGTACTCCACAGCTATACGCTCATCTGCCATAAAGAGTCATTAAACATTTTGTAATAAGAGGAATATATCAGGCTAAACCAGTACAGTGCATGCATGTGATGAATGTAGTGTTAATGTAGTGCTAATGAATAACCAATAGTGGGTGCATTTTTTAATACTCGCATGACAAGCGCATATGTGATTGATGTCCGTAGGCTATAATCGATTATGGTCTATTACTGCAACGATGCAGAAT
>NW_015624125.1:0-342 GCF_001515625.1 Sinocyclocheilus rhinocerous
TAGTTCACTTCAGCGCACGTGTGATCTACTGACGAGCCTTCAGTGAGCGTGACAGATAGTGCACAATATTATATATTAGTACAATACAGTTATGTATATAGCCTGTATTGCATCTAACTAATATGGTTATTATATGTTATTGGCATATCAGTTATCTGTAAAAATTATAAAACACTGTTATGACAAGGTAATGTTTAATTTACTATATTTTATATATATTTATTACATTTTATATTATCATCTCACACATGGATTGGCATTTTCTATAATGTATTTCTATAATAAAAATACATATCTGATATGACTTAATATATAATTAGCATCAAACAAACAATATAATTC
>NW_015624125.1:396-968 GCF_001515625.1 Sinocyclocheilus rhinocerous
TAAAGAGTAAACGGAAAAAAAGAAAAATGATTGCACAACCATCAATTAGGTGGCGATATGCACTAAGCATGTAAATGACCATTGAACAAAAGAAGAAGAAAGAAACAGCATGGCAAAACGTGTCCGGGAGTAAGTTCAGTCAACCCAGAGTATGTTCACGGTTAACACACAAGACATTCTCAACAGATCGACGAATCGACGAGTCGCCATGGAAACCGATGCTAAGAAAAAGTGTGCCATGCTGCTTCTTTCTTCTTTGTTTGTTCAATGGTTATTTACATACTGCATATCGCCACCTAACTGATGGTTGTGCAATCATTTTTCTATTTTTTTTTTTGTTTAATCTTTTAATCACTGAGAATAAAAAATATTGTTTGTTTGATGCCAGTTATATAATAAGAATTGACAAACAAAGAGATTGATGAAGAAGCTGTTCACATGAAGCTGTCTGTTTACAACGTTCAGATGATTGTCATAAAGTGGTTTAAGTCTATGTAGTTTGACGATTGACTCAAAGTAAAGAATACAGAGATTGAGACATTACTGAACTGTAAACATGTTCTATTAAACAA
>NW_015624126.1:0-302 GCF_001515625.1 Sinocyclocheilus rhinocerous
TTATATGTAATTCATACAGTGAAGACTATACAATATTTTATTTTTTACATCTTAAGACATGTTAAATAAACCAAGGCTTCTGAATCTGAAAATCTTTTAAAAATGTATTTAATTTGTATATTTTTTTGTATTGTATTTGTCCTATTGTTTATTTATCAGATAACAACTAGTCTTGTGTGTAATTGCATTCAGCTTTGGCATTTGTTTTGAAATACTGGGTTGAATAAAATGGGAAGAATAAACAAATTTCAAGGATTACATTTAATTTAGTGAGATTTTTTCTTCAATATCTATTAAACTGT
>NW_015624126.1:407-1054 GCF_001515625.1 Sinocyclocheilus rhinocerous
AAACAATCTGAAATTTGATTTAAAATCGTGAATCATTTTAAATCAAATCGTGACCTCAAGAACTGATCTGAATTGAATCGTGAGGTACCAAAAGATTCCCCTAGTATTAAGAAAGCTAAGAGCTGAATTGCCCTCATATACATCAGTAATTCAATTTCAAAATCAAAATAGTATGTAATATAAATATTGTAAAAAATTGTATATAAATGTAAATACTCCACTGCTTTAAACACGCTATAGTGGTATGTTAAGATGAGGGCCGATGCCCCCTAAAGAACAATGTGCATTTACCTGTAAATTGAAACATATTTAGACAGAAATGTAGCATGTATAGCAGGGGTGGTGAACTCCGGTCCTGGAGAGCCGCAGCTCTGCAGAGTTCAGCTCCAACCCTAATTAAAACTCACCTGCCTGTAGCTTCCTAGTAACCCTGCAGACCTTGATTAGCTTGTTCAGGTGTGTTTGATTAGGGTTGAAGCAAAACTCTGCAGGGCTGCGGCTCTCCAGAACTGACGTTCGCCACCCCTGATGTATAGGATGACGACGATGATGCATCAGTCAATGTGATACAGGAAAAAAATATAATAATTTGACATTTGAGCTGACAACTAAATAAACAAATCTAGCACTACAGGGGGTAAGATAGC
>NW_015624127.1:0-488 GCF_001515625.1 Sinocyclocheilus rhinocerous
GATTAATGTTTTAAATATACAATTTTGAATACAGAAATATAAAATTATTTAAATAACTGCAATTATACCTAAAAATGAAACAGCAGGTGGCGGCAAATCACTGATTTTAACACTGAATCATTCATTCAATTGATTCGTTTGAACGGCTGATTCATTCAGGAATGAAGCAAGTGACTGTCTTTATGAATGGGTAATCATGAATCACTGACTCACTAGATTAGTTCAAAAACGCACTTTTATTCATGAATGAAACACCGCTGTGTTTGCTTTTAGAGATGCGCAGCGGCTGAGCTGTTACTTTATTTGGAACTATTTCGCAAAATCAGGCAGTACGTGTTTATTGAACTGTTGTATTAAATCAATATCACATTTGCAAACTCCTTGAATAATTATTAAAATCTGTCACTCTCCTTATCGCGATCTGTGGGCGCACAGAAAATGCAAGTTCTCAAGACTCAAAAGCACGTGCAAATGATAAGTTCCGTCAT
>NW_015624128.1:0-535 GCF_001515625.1 Sinocyclocheilus rhinocerous
TTTAAACACTTATTGTCTTATTAATAATGCATCACTGTATAAAGGGCTGCTTTTATTTGTGTACACTCACAATGAAAACAAAACATTGTGCATTTGTAAAATAAAGAAAACAACTAGGATGTCGCTTTCTGCCATTTGAGTTTCCTTTCTGTGAACAAATTAAGCCTGTCACAAAAATGAACTGAAACTCAGCGTATATAGGCTAAGTTTTTTTCCCTTGTTTATCTGTAAACTAAATCAAATATATTTCAAGAATTTATTCCTTGTATGTATATATGTACTGCAGATTTTATATATATATAACATAATGTAATAATATTTTGTATTTTCACATCTAGGTGGAAAAAATTGTAATTTGTACTACTTTTTATGTATTGTAAGATGCTTTTTTTCTTCTTTTTTGGAATTATTATAAAGTATGTTCCTTGCTGATTTTGATTCAAATGTGTTATAAGTTCACACGTGTTATGGGTTAGGTTTTCTTAAAGAAAATTAAGGTGTTCTTAAAATGGAATATATATTCATATTTTTTAGA
>NW_015624129.1:0-238 GCF_001515625.1 Sinocyclocheilus rhinocerous
TTAATTAATTGTTCAAATGGTGATTTCACATTATGCTAGGGTTAGTTGCATCTGTGCTATTCACTGTTCACCACCCCTCATTTCCTTCTGATTTTAGGGTTAAATTAGGTTTAGGGCCAGAGGGACTATGTCAGGGGTGGCGAACGTCAGTCCTGGAGAGCCGCAACCCTGCAGAGTTTTGCTTCAACCCTAATCAAACACACCTGAACAAGCTAATCAAGGTCTGAACGGTTACTAG
>NW_015624129.1:311-551 GCF_001515625.1 Sinocyclocheilus rhinocerous
GGTTGGAGCTGAACTCTGCAGGGCTGCGGCTCTCCAGGACCGGAGTTCGCCACCCCTGGACTATGTTTTCAGACAGGATAAATAAAATATGCTGATTCTGGAACAGGTCTTACTTGGCAAAATCATGGTAGTCGTGTGTGTGTGTACCTGGTATTTATCACATGATGGGGACCAAATGTCCCCACAAGCATAGGCCCCCATGAGGAAACAAGCTTATAAATCATAAAGAATGAAGTTTTT
>NW_015624130.1:0-156 GCF_001515625.1 Sinocyclocheilus rhinocerous
AAAAATCAGAATCGGCCAAGAAAATTGCAATCGGTGCATCTCTACAGCATATTACTAATCAAAATATAAGTTTTGATATATTTATGGTAGGAAATTTACTAAATATATTCGTGGAACATGATCTTTACTTAATATCCTAATGAGTTTTGGCATAAA
>NW_015624130.1:295-676 GCF_001515625.1 Sinocyclocheilus rhinocerous
AAAAATTTAAGTTTCCGCCAAAATCAGTATTGTATCTGGTTGGTATTGAAAAGTCAATTTAAAATTAAAGAACGCAATATATCCGCTCAACCAATCACAGCGCACCATTCCACGCACTCTAGACAGTAATGGCGATTCTGCTTTCAGATGGAGCGGCATTTAATACACAGAGCCGTATATCACTGACAAGCTACGCTATATCATGTTCATTAGATGAATCGCATTTAGTTAAGGTCTTATTTTTACATAAAGGGTCTGTGGATGTACCACAAACAGTCATTAAAGATGAATGAAGAATAAACACCAACCTCCTTGTTCCTCATGTTTTATTCTCCAGGGTTCTGGTTCCTCCTGTTTTATTCTCCAGGTTTCTGGTTCCTC
>NW_015624130.1:968-1520 GCF_001515625.1 Sinocyclocheilus rhinocerous
GTGTTCTCCTCACTATCCTCTTTAACAAACACCATCTTCACAGCAGCAGATCTCAGTTCAGATGATACTCCTCCAGATATTCCTGCTTGCTTCAAAACTTAGTCACGACTGTGAGGATGAGAATATTACAGGTATTTATTGACCTGATTCAAAAACTGTATTTATCTATTTATAGAAACAACATTTTGTTACATTAACAGTTTGTATTAAGCCAGCATCATGATAAAACAACAGAGAGCGCGGTGAAACTAAACTTCTTCTTCTGAGGTTTAATGGTGTTTGGCAAACAAGCGTGTGTGTTTAGCGCCACCCGCTGGACTGGAGTGTGAAGCGGCGAGAGGAGGGAAATAATACGGGGAAATGACATACGTCTATAAGGTGAGCTGATTTGTTTTCCTTTGAAAAAGCCGATCTGCACAAATAAATGATAAATAAATTATGGACTCGCATCAACATCAACAATCTTCATGATTTGGGATTGGTAGAGAAAAATGATAGAAGTCAAATATTTCAGTGAAAATCAGTTCCCTAATGGTCAAGGGCCATTCCCCC
>NW_015624130.1:1867-2259 GCF_001515625.1 Sinocyclocheilus rhinocerous
TAAGGTCTGATACGGGTCTACAGCAATTGTCAGGAGTTAGAAATCGAAACAAATTATCATCTTTTAGTCCCATCCAGAAGCAAGCATTAACAGTACGATCGCTCCAGCTCACCAGATGTAAAACGCTCAGGAACTCCTCCACATACTGCTCCAACAATCACTCCTCCTGCTGGAAATTAAAGATGAATTCCTCAGCCCAGCCCAGTTCATCTTCATATTCGGTTCAATCTTCTGTCACGCGTGCCTACTGTGCTGGATCGAGGAGACTCAACGAAGAACAGTTTTTAATGAAAGCAAAACAACAAGGTTACACACACGTAGCACCGGGGATGACAATTAATTGAACGCAGGACTCAGGAAAACACAAAAAAAGAAAAACTAAATAGGGAACA
>NW_015624131.1:0-795 GCF_001515625.1 Sinocyclocheilus rhinocerous
TTTTCCCCCAAACCTGTATGACCTCATTCAAAGCTGTATGACTTTATTTTTTCTGTGGAACTTCAAATAAATTATTTTGAGAAATGAGTGAGACATGTTTTTTTTCTTTTTTTGTCTATACAATGGAACTGATTTATTAGCAACATGTTTTAAAATATCTTCTTTTGTGTTCCCACAGAAAAAATACAGGTTTGGAACGACAGGAAAGAGTAAATAATGACAAAAAAATAAAATAAAACTATCCCTTTAACAAATTAAATAAGGGTATTAGATGAATTTGATATAAAAAAGAGATTTTAATACAAAGAAACATAAGAGATGAGACAGTATTTTCAAATGTATTGTATGAATAGTATATATGTATATTCAACTGTCCTCACTATTTATAATTTTTTTTTTTATATGTGTTTCCCAATATGCTTTAACAGAGGTATAATGTTTTTGGCGGGGGTAGTCACTTTGTCGCCCGGTAGGGGGTTAAAGAAAGGGGTTGATCACTTAACAAGGAGATATAATTTCTTGTTATGAATATTGGCACTAACGCTAGTACTTACATCATAGTTAAACACTTATTTCAACAAAAAGGTACCCACTGTTCTTTTCTTAGGACAGCAACCACATACAGGACATTCCCTTGATGAAACCACACTGTAAAAAAAAATCCCGTAAAAAAACTGTAAAATTCCAGCAGCTGGGGTGCCGGAAAAATACCGTTAAATAACAGGCACATTAAATAACAGTAATTTTCCATAATTCAAAAATACAGTTTTTTGCTGTCATTTTACATGAGATTTT
>NW_015624132.1:0-508 GCF_001515625.1 Sinocyclocheilus rhinocerous
TGTCTACAGTACAATAAATGTCTGTTAGCCTTCAGTCTTATTTATGAAAGCATTATAATAAAAAATAATAAAAATATCAGTTAACCAACCCTGGCCGATCATGAAGTAAGAGACTTTCAGTAGTCTAAGCAGAAAATATTTTTTTGTTTAAAGACAGACATCCATTGAAATGTGTTCTGTGTTTTCAGAAAAAAAGAAAAAGAAAAAAAGTCATGTCAATAGGCAAAAGCAAGGGGAAAAAAAATTAGACGTATTAGCCCTTCAGGGCATGGTGCCGATAACACATACTGACTTTCATATCACACCTACAAGTTCATAAAACATATCATTTTACAACAAAATTCAAAATGGTTGATTGCAAAAAAGACAGACATTTGGAAAATTGGGTATCGTTTGACTCTTGATTTTTGGCCAAACCATTCAGCAAAAATATGAATTTTATATCTCTCTCTGCCGAAACTGCGCAGGTACCCTCTGGTGGTTGTCATAATAAAAACTAAGTTTGGTC
>NW_015624133.1:0-347 GCF_001515625.1 Sinocyclocheilus rhinocerous
TGTATTTTTACTTTTGTTTGTTGTTGTTTTTCCCACCTGGTTGTATCATTGAAAAACCTCAATAAATTATATCAAATTAAATTGTACAATCTCCCTTTTGTCTGAATTAATTAATTAATTAATTTATTTATTTTAATAGATGTATTTGTATGTAATTATATATATATATATATATATATATATATATTTTCATACTTAGTATTTTTGTCTCGGTTTCTAGTATAAATATCGAAACATTCTTGAATAAAGATGCATGTACTTGACTTTTCTGAAAAAGTTTTCAAAATTTTGTTTAAAAAAAAAAGGGTTTTGCTTAAAACAAGAAAAAGATATCTGCCAATCGGTCA
>NW_015624133.1:414-1053 GCF_001515625.1 Sinocyclocheilus rhinocerous
AAATGTATTTTTATTTATTTATATTTTTATTAATACATTTTAGTTATTTTTATTTTTGTTTGTTGTTGTTTTTCCACCTGTTTGTATCATAGAAAAATCTACATTATACAGCAAAAAAAAAAAAAATTTTTTTCTGTCATAAAAATATTCATTTTATAAAAATATATATATATTTTTTTTTTCTGTCATAAAAATATTCATTTTTTTTTAAAATAGTAATAAGAAATATGTCTAAAACAAGTGTTTTTGTTTAGATGCATTGATGAAAGATGGTGAACAGGTCAAGACAACTGTCATTCAGTACATTTCAGTCAGTCCTGTAAAAAATAGTAATTTAAATACTGAAAATTAAGATTTTTTTCATTTTTATTTTACCCAATATTTGTTGTGGTTTTGAATTCTTACAAGAATACCACAGTGTTACCATTGCAGCGTGCTAACACCAACTGTATTGAAATAATTTGTGAATCAAATTTCCAGTCTAATGACTCACTCTGTGAGCCGTTCTCGTTTTGTTCAAGTACTAAAAGAATCATTGCAAATCCCATCCTTACCTAAGAGGCAGCTGTCCGTGTAGGCAGTATACTGAGCAGTTGACACACAGACACATTCACAAATCTCAGACATGTGAATCATTTT
>NW_015624134.1:0-340 GCF_001515625.1 Sinocyclocheilus rhinocerous
CCAGCACGGACACACACAGCACCCCCAACCGAAAACATCGTCCCGCGCCTCTGCCTAGAGACGACCTCTACAGCCCTGAATGTCAGTGGAGTCCAGGACAACAAGACCGCGGAACCAGATGAGTCCTCTGCACAATGTGACTTTGCTGCAGCCTGGAATTGAACTGCTGGTTTTGTCTGGCCAGAGGAGAACTGGCCCCCCGACTGAGCCTGGTTTCTCCCAAGGTTTTTTCTCCATTCTGTCACCGATGGAGTTTTGGTTCCTTGCCGCTGTCGCCTCTGGCTTGCTTAGTTGGGGACACTTAATTTCCAGCGATATCGTCGACATGATTGCACAGACA
>NW_015624134.1:405-518 GCF_001515625.1 Sinocyclocheilus rhinocerous
ATGGCAGCCATGGTTTGTCGCTACTTGGTACTTGTACTTTTTTTGTTTGTTTGTCCTGTTTGAAGCTTCAAATTTGGAAGCTCTCTTCATTAACTGTAAGCCTTTTTATTCAC
>NW_015624135.1:0-559 GCF_001515625.1 Sinocyclocheilus rhinocerous
CATTTATAAGAATGTGGAGAGTAATGGGTCGTCTGGCATCCCGGCGAGAAGGTTGTTGAATTTCTTTGATCAGGAGGGAGGTTTGAGAATTAGTTATTTCAAGAGAGGGAGTGCCGTAAATTAGTTTGTGAAAAAACTGGATGATGGACCCGACTTGAAGGCCTTTAACACTGTTAAGGTAGGTAATAAAGGATGTGATAGAGAGGAGAAATCAGGAAAAAGCAGGATAAACAAGAGATTAAATGCTTTAAAACATTTCCATGCTGTGAGGAAAAATTGGAGGATTCTGGAAGAAACTGCTTGGAGGAAAGTGTCAAGAGATGCGTTAAGGAGAGGTTTTAATGGATGTGTTACGGGAAAATTCTGGCTCGTTTCCACCGAGCGGTACGGTTCAGTATAGTACAATACAGTACGATTCGGGACGGCAAACCCTGATCTGGCTACAGTACCCTTACTTGATAGGTGTGGTGTGTGCCGGAAATTAGTGATCGACATCATTCACACGAGAAGAAGCGCAACATTGTGTTTGTGCACTCTGATGTAAACAAGCCTAACTAGT
>NW_015624136.1:0-330 GCF_001515625.1 Sinocyclocheilus rhinocerous
CTATAACATGTGTGAGCAGCGGCTCTGCACCGCTCTGAGGCGGGGTGAGCAGCGCTATATTGACTGAGTGAGGAGGAAAGAGCTCCTCCGCTTGCCGTGGCACCTCTTCCCGGGTCCCTTTACACTTTTCTCCGCACATCTGGCTCCTGGCAGCAGCGGTCACGGGCCTGGTGTCCCTGCACTGCGATGAGCCGTGCGCCAAAGAAGACCTCGATCTCGCGGTCTGCTGCTGGAAAGCTTTTTAACCGGTGTGGGCGGCGGCATCTGCGCCTGTCACTACAGACTGTGAATGGCTATACGACTTAGTTGAACACCACTTCGTAGGGGCGT
>NW_015624136.1:368-615 GCF_001515625.1 Sinocyclocheilus rhinocerous
GTAATAGTCCAGCGAAATCTGGAAGGCTGATAGGACACGTGCCAGGGCATCGTTTTGACTCCTCGCCTTCGCGTGCTTTTCCACGCAGGGGCATCAGGTGACTCCTTGCCTTCGCAAGCTTTTCCGCACAGCCGCATCAGGTGACTCCTTGCCTTCGTGCGCTTTCCAAGCATGGGCATCAGGTGACTCCTCGCCTTCATGTGCTTTTCCGCGCAGGGGCATCAGGTGACTCCTTGCCGCTTTACTG
>NW_015624137.1:0-1406 GCF_001515625.1 Sinocyclocheilus rhinocerous
ATCTGTACTTCATTATACTGCGAATCTCCAGTTGTACTTCATTGTACTGCAGTTGTACTTCAATGCAGTGCAGTTATTTTTTGTAGTTCCCCCCACTCTATTTCCCCATATTATTTCAAGAGGGTCTAGCTGCAGCCTTGCACTTGCACTCTCAGACTTGCACTCTCAGGCACTTGCGCTTCCGCTAGCGACGACACTTGCAGTCTTTTATTTTTTTATTTTGTTCTATTTATTGATTACTTTTTGTTTGAATCGCTCAACATTTTACAACAGTAGCCAGGTGGTGAAGACAAGAAAAAAGAAACTAAATTACAATCGCCACTTGCACTCTCCGCTACCTGCGACGTCACTTGCAATCGACACAAATCGTGCGTGTTGCCAATGGAGACAAGACGCTGTGGTGGTGATTAAACGATTAAAACTAATTTAGTACTATAACATACAGGGTCCTGCAAGAAAAAGACAAGACCCGCAAATCCGTGGCCACAGAACAGCAGAATATGAACGCAATGCACAAAGTCTCTCGTTAAGCGTTTTCCTCCTGTAGAAAAACATAAACACTTAACATGGCGTAATGCATTAAGATACATTAAGTGCAATTAAAAGATCAAATTCGATATATAGTTATTATTTAATGTACTACAAGGCTACACAATGCGCAAACTTTCACTTGTCCTCCCACCATACAGCAAAACGCTTAATGTTGTATAATAATGGACTATGATAAAGACAATACAGTAGCCTATATGTCTTGTTGTTGACTCAAAGTATATACAGAACAGCAAATATGAACGTGCATTATGAAATGCATTAAGTGATTTTAAAAGGATCAACTCCGTACAGGCAAGCAGACGAGCCCAGAACGCAATACATTAAATTGCACGTTAAAAATGTTCCTCCCATAGAAAATCATTATAAATAAAACACGTAATGTAGCTTAATGGACAAAGACAATGATATAAAAGAGCTGTAGACAGTTTATTCTATATGGAAAAACGCTTAACGCGAAACTGTGCGTGTTGCATTTATTCTGGGCTCACCTGCTTGCCTGTACATATTAGTTATGTATATTAATAATGTAGAGGAGCATACTGAGTTTGGCCTTTTTAGTCCATTATGCCACATTATGCCACGTTTTGCGGTGTGGGAGGAAAATACTATATACATATTCATTACATTAATAAACTGTATATTGAATTTTATATTTTAATAGCATCTTAATACATTAAGCCATGTTAAGTGTTTATGTTTTTCTACAGGAGGAAAACGCTTAACGAGAGACTTTGTGCATTGCGTTCATATTCTGCTGTTCTGTGGCCACGGATTTGCGGGTCTTGTCTTTTTCTCCTACAGATGGCTTGCAGGACCCTGTACGTTACGGTACAAAATTAGTTTTAATCGTTTAA
>NW_015624137.1:1748-2128 GCF_001515625.1 Sinocyclocheilus rhinocerous
TGAAATGCATTAAGTGATTTTAAAAGCAGCTCGGCAAGCAGACGAGCCCAGAACGCAATGAATTAAATTGCACGTTAAACATTTTCCTCCTATAGAAAATCATTATAAATAAAACACGTAATGTAGCTTAATGGGCAAAGACAATGATATAAAAGAGCTGTAGACAGCTTATTCTATATGGGAAAACGCTTAACACGAAACTGTTCATTTATTCTGGGCTCACAGCTGCTTGCCTGTACATATTAGTTATGTATATTAATAATGTAGAGGAGCATATTGAGTTTGGCCTTTTTAGTCCATTATGCCACATTATGCCACGTTTTGCGGTATGGGAGGAAAATACTATATACATATTCATTATATTAATAAACTGTATATTT
>NW_015624137.1:6322-7022 GCF_001515625.1 Sinocyclocheilus rhinocerous
TAGTGCTGCTGCGATTTTATTGATAGTTATTTCTCATTTGAGATTTTTCTTTGGCAGATCAAATCTGTTTGCGCGATAGTTAGTTTTAAGTTCTATATTCCAGATAATAGCATTGTTTAAGGGACCGTCTGCAAATTCCAGTGAAAAAAAACGTAAACTGCCCAATCATTCTTTCAAATGAATGATTTTACAAGGTTGTAGTAAATGCAAGCTGACTTACTGAAAGTGAGCTGCAACAATTGGAAAGTTAGTGTACTTGCATAAAGATGCGTGATTGAGGTAAATAGTTGAGTGTGACACAATACCTGTGCCATTTTTCCAATACCTCTCGTCTTAAATCAGTCGGTACACTAGCACTGTACTACAAACCTTTGAATGGAAAATTATGTTGGTGAATTATAATAATTAAAGAAAAAATCAACTGTAGTAAGTAATTCTTATTACTAGGAACATTCTACAAGTTTGTATGTTAATAGGCTACTACTTGGGCAATTTCAACATTTAAAAGAAAATTTGAACTGTGAGACGGTCCCTTAGGCATCATGTGGCGTAATAACGTCTCAAAGCATTCTCAGGTGTAAATATAACGCTATAATGCACCTTGGCTGTAGTCATGAGCTGATATGAGATTGTGACGGTATGATAACCTTAAATGAAAATATCAGAGTTTCATGGTATCACGCTATTGCAGGTACAGCTC
>NW_015624138.1:0-857 GCF_001515625.1 Sinocyclocheilus rhinocerous
AACTAAACTTGAACATTTGAACATTTTGTTTACTAGGGCACAAACTGTTTTCAAAATGACTGTTATGAAAGTAAGCATCAGATTGTCTTAAAGTTTAGCAATGACAGCGGATGTAGTAATAACATCCAGAACAAAGTCATTTAAATCTTGACTAGGCTATTTGAATATGATTTCATATGGGCTGCAGCTGAAGCTGAAAATTTTTGCTGGTTAGGATCAAAAGATATCCGTATCCAATTATTTGTGTGAAATTCCGTCTACTAAGATGCCTTCATCTGGTGAATTTTTGAAGGAAACTTAGATGTGTCTTTCTTTGGCTATGATATTGATATCCCATAATCCTGTATGTGGGATTAGGCTATTCGTGGAAAAATGAAAATGGCAAATGAGTGTTGAAAAAGAGTATATTTTTTGAAAAAGTTATTTTTTATCACATTGTTAATCCATTTAAACAAAAAAATTGGGGTCAGTAAGATCAGGTGATTTTGAAAAAAGTCTCTTATACTCAATAAGGCTGATGAAAAATACAGTAAAAACAGTAATTACTGTGAAATAATTCTAAACTTTAAAACAAATTTTCAATTTGAATATATTTTAAAATATAATTCATTCCTGTGATGGCAAAGCTGAATGTTCAGCAGCATTACTCCAGTCTTTAGTCTCACATAATCCTTCAGAAATCATTCTAACATGCTGATTTGTTGCTCAAGAAACATTTCTTATTATTATCATCAATGTTGCTTAACAGTTTTGTGGAGACCGTGGTACTTTGTATTTTCAGGATTCTTTGATGAATCTTCCTTAGGGACACGGTAATTATGTAAATATATTTAAATAAACTCTCACTGCAAGACAAC
>NW_015624139.1:0-821 GCF_001515625.1 Sinocyclocheilus rhinocerous
TGGGTTTTGATGAAGTGACCAGGCGATGAGCTCTGGCTCCGGGACGGAAATGGCCTCTGGCTTTAGCTCCGGGATGGATACGTTGGCTGGCTCTGGTTCCGTGGTGCGAGGCGGCACTCACACGTGGTTCATGGTGGGTGTTGGCTCTGGCATTGAACTTAGATCCACAGCGGAAGATCTTTCCTGTTGTCTGGGACTCTCTGGGTTGGGATGATGAATCCTGTCTGGAGCGGACAGAGAGATGCTGCTGATGGAATATGTGCCAGTCATTTTTGCAACTCCCGTGGTGAGGGAGGATCGTCATGCCCACAAGGTGTAACCCACAAACTGGACAAAAGGACAGTGATCCTCCCCCAACAGCAGCATCTGGCCGAGGATATCGTCCATCCCGCTCCAGAACAGCGGTTTCAGAGTATCATCATCCCAGTGCGCCTCGTTGTAGAGCTGTAGATAGTCCTCCACATATTCCTCCAGCTGTCCGGCTGTTCTCCATTTCTTTTTGGGTCAGTTCTTCTGTCAGGTATATTGTGGTCTCAGCGAGATGCATGATGCAGACACTCAATAGAGATACATTTAATCAACAAGGAGTATATTCGCAGGGAAACAAACATGCTAACAGCACTTAACTCAAGATGAGAAGTGTGAAGGGACTGAACAGAACAGGGAGTATATAAACACAGGGTTAACAAGGCAACTTGATGAGAGACAGGTGAACGTAATCACTAACAAGGAAACTAACTAGAGCAAAATGAAGACTAAAATTGAAAGGGTAAACTTGAAACCAGGACACATGAACATTCACAGCTGTCATCAGTCTAAAC
>NW_015624140.1:0-628 GCF_001515625.1 Sinocyclocheilus rhinocerous
AAAGATACCATATATGTCTAGTTTTGTGCTCCACAACTTACTAGATTTAAATAATTATGATGATGCAATATTGGACCCACATGTGGGTCCGATTGAGGGCCCAGAGTTCAAGTGGTTGAATAATAAATTAAGAAAATGAAAGAAAAACTGTGCAACAAGTAGCCTAGTATGCAGAGTTTCGGTTCATTTTTGTGCTGCGCGAAAGGAAACAGATGGCAGAAAGCGGCATCCTATTTTTCTTTAGGCTTATTTTACAAAAGCACAAAGATTTGTTTTTATTTAGAATGTAGCGACACAAATAAAGGCAAACCTTTTACAAGTCAGATTATCTTTAGGACTAAAAGGAGTAGTTTCTTCCACTGTTAAAAAAAATTCAAGGGATTTCGCCAGTGCCGCATGCACGCACACAGTTGAACTTTGCTACCTTGACAATGCAGCCTGTTCATTATCATAATAAAATACAGTCAGTCAAACATATGGAAAAAAACAACAACTATGTAGTAAAATCTGTTAAGCCGTTAAAGGGTTAGTTCACCCCAAAATGAAAATTAGCCCATGTTTTTGTAATGTGGTGTTTGGGTTCTGTCTTGTTCATGTTTCCATGTCTTTTATTTTGTAATTGTTTTAT
>NW_015624141.1:0-565 GCF_001515625.1 Sinocyclocheilus rhinocerous
TTGATGTGTGCTGATCTCAACCTTAAAGTCAACGTGAAATTAAAATTTTTTCCCAATTACTTTGTTAAACACACATTTTGTGCACAATTCCCCTGTGTGACAAAGAAGCACACATCAAAAAGAGTACTTATTATGAAAGCAATATAATATAAAAATGTGTATTCTTAAGTGCAAATTTAATGTATTGTTTTCTTAACTGCTTTTTATTTACATTTAAATGAAAATGTATTTGGTTAAATTGATATTAAATGCAAATATAGTTCTTTTTTAACCCACTTAAGTAGGACTTAAGTACGTCTCTGTGTGTAATTACATTGTTCATATTTCTATTGTCTTTGAAATATGGTTAAAGTGTACTGCTGAATGTACTGGCAAGCATTTATAATCAATATATTTTAGTGTAATTTCTATTGAAACTTGTGTCATTTATTTAAATATATTTGTAATTACACATTTAGAAATACTGATGACGTAATTTAGTACATTTAAAATATATTAACTTTAAATGTAATCTCTCATAACACAGCAGTTAAAATAATCAAGTACTTTACATGTGCTTTAGTGT
>NW_015624142.1:0-506 GCF_001515625.1 Sinocyclocheilus rhinocerous
ATAATAATAATAATAATAATAATATATAAAATCGAAATATAGTGCAGTACTGGTACTTTGAAATAGCCCATGGATGAATGTACCATGGATTAATTTACAATGTTATTTGAAGTACTTTGGGCTACACTTTATTTTAAGGTGTCCTTGTTACAGTGTAATTATACATTTACTTACTGAGTAATATTAACAAACTACACGTATTTACTATATGGTTAGGGTTAGGATTAGGGTTTGGTTTAGGGTTACTTGCTATAACCCTAATAATATTTGTTTGTTAGTGTTGGTATTTCACATTAAAAGAGCTCCCATATGAAAATTTTTTATAGAATTAAATTATGTTTTAAAGTAGTAATTATTATTAGGAACTATTATTTTGGTTTTAAAGACTTGTGTTTTACCTACAATATTTTTTTTCGATGATGGATTTAAAATCCACTCAAACATCTTAATAGGATTCTGCCCCTTCAGTTTGAATGAGCATGACACTTTTTTTTTTTTGTTGCAAA
>NW_015624143.1:0-546 GCF_001515625.1 Sinocyclocheilus rhinocerous
TACGAGTCCGACTCTCTAACCATTAGGCCACGACTTCCCCAATTCAATTCAATTATATATTCTTATATTCAATTCAGTTCAATGAATAAATATATAATATTTATTTATAGTATAATATAATAAAACAAGCATAATTGTTTGGGGCTTTGACTAAACTTGAGTGAGGCATTACTTCAAATTCAAAACAACAATTTCAAAACTGTAAAGGGCTAAGAGAAGGGCTACCTTGGTTCCAAATGCTGTAACTTTTGATTACTTCATGATATCACCACAAAATTTAATTCACATACAGCACACATGTTGGGGAACATCACCAAAAAATAATTTTTCTCCTACCTTATTTCTTTCTTTCATGATTGAACGTCAAATAAGACAGATATGAAAAATTTCTCTTGACCACACTAATTGTTCTTACATTTTTATCAGCTATTTCTCAGCAGAAGAATGTCCAAATTAAATCATTTTTTAATTTTTTTTTTTAAAAAGAGAGACGCACAAGCACAGGTAGACTATTGTCAGCTCTCTCTGTCTCTCTCTCTTGATCGA
>NW_015624144.1:0-552 GCF_001515625.1 Sinocyclocheilus rhinocerous
GGAAACACGGTGTTAGCTTTCTCTGTTATGCTGATGATACTCAGCCCTATATTTCTTAGCGGCCCGGCAAAACATACCAATTTGAAAAACTAGCGGAATTAAAAAATAGTCAATATTAAAAATTGGATGACGAGTAATTTCTTACTGCTAAATTCTGAAAAAACAGAGGTGTTAATTATAGGACCTAAAAACTCTGCAGGTAATAACCTAGAACACTGTCTAACACTTGATGGCTGCTCTGTCAATTCCTCATCATCAGTTAGGAACCTAGGTGTGCTATATGATAGCAATCTTTCCTTAGAAAGCCACGTTTCTAGCATTTGTAAAACTGCATTTTTCAATCTCAAAAATATCTCTAAATTACAACATATGCTATCTACAGTATGTCTAATGCAGAAGAGTCAATTCATGCGTTCATGATCTCAAGGCTAGAATATTGTAATGCATTACTAGGTGTTTGCCCTGCAGGCTTAACTCTCTGGGGTCTGAGGGGGTTTTCATGCTTTTTATTACACACTGGTGCAATAAATTCAAAACAATATATCCAAAACT
>NW_015624145.1:0-202 GCF_001515625.1 Sinocyclocheilus rhinocerous
TGTTTTATAAATGTATTATTTTTGAGGCCGATCTGGCTCCATAACAAATGGCATGAAGGAAAAGTTTCAATATCTCGCCTTCACTTTCATTTCGGACCATCTCCAAAAAGACATTTAAAACCTAAACATATGATTTACAAGTTTAACATGCGTTTATCAAAGTAGGAAATAATTAGTGTTCTTGAAATACGAAATGGAGGCG
>NW_015624145.1:380-597 GCF_001515625.1 Sinocyclocheilus rhinocerous
GATGCCCGTATATATATATATGTGTGTATGTGTCAGATGAATCAGCTGAATCGTTCGGTCCGTGTGAGATTGAATCTGGGCCTCTGGGTGAAGCAGTCAGAAGAACCTCAGATGTTTGGGATAAAGCAGCAGAAACGCTCGCACAGTCACTTTGACTTGGTGCATTTGCTTTGCGTTTTTTTCTCCTTTGTTTGCACTTAAAATAAACAAATGCATG
>NW_015624146.1:0-523 GCF_001515625.1 Sinocyclocheilus rhinocerous
GATTATTTGCGGGTGGGTCACGGGTGGATAAAATAAATCAAATGACGCAAATATTAACTACATTTTTTTTTTAAATATATATAAATTTTTTCCCATGAGGCAGACGATTTCGTGTGTGTGCGTGTTCGTTGGCCTGATCGGGAAGTTGCAGTGACAGAAACGGTGACATTCCAGATAAAGTTTGAAAGGAGTAAAGCCTGTGTTAATGCTATTGAGTAGGCTAATATGGCCAAAGAAGATTTTTTTTTTTTTATAAATATTCATTTAAAAGCAGCCCACGATCAGCGTGTTATGTTACCGTTATCCCTTACGGCTCCGACGAGGTTTTGTTCCGTCCTCCACGCTGTGACAACACACAAAATACTATTTTTAGCCAAGCAGCGCGGAAAGCCGCTTTAGAAACGTGCCACGGCTGGCTGGTATAAGCACAAGCATTAGAGCGGCCGCGATCAGCTCCGGTTCCCATGGAGCCGTAACCAGACTGTATAAAAACATGGACGTAGTGTTCGTGACGTCACCCGTA
>NW_015624147.1:0-520 GCF_001515625.1 Sinocyclocheilus rhinocerous
TGAACTTTTCCTCGACATTCTAATTTATTGAGATGCACCTGTATTATATAATATTATATAATTTAATAATATAATATATAATATAATATATATTGTTGTGTAACACAGAGTCATGGATATAAATATCATATTATATTAGATATAATAGTAATAATAATAATAATTTATATAGCGCCTTTCCAACACCCAAGGTCGCTTTACAAGTCAGGTTTAAAGAACAGAAACAAATAAACATCAATACCAGAAGACAGAACACATACCAAGAGCTGAGAGTAATTATACAGAGACCACTTACAAAGTTATATTAGAGATACAAAGAGAATGTAGATAAACATCCATAACAGGGTACAAATTACAGACTGAGAACTGAAGAGTAATATTCAGAGAAAAAAATGTGTTTTAAGAGGTTTTTGAAGGAGAGAAGGGAGGATGCTTTACGGATGTTTTGGGGAAGAGCATTCCACAATCTGTGAGTCACAACACTGAAAGCCCTAGCTCCCATAGTCACCAGACGAAACTT
>NW_015624148.1:0-2048 GCF_001515625.1 Sinocyclocheilus rhinocerous
CCCAAAACCTGTATGCACTGTTAAATGAATGAGTGAATTAATAAATAAATAAATAAATAATGTACTGGTAATTATATGCCATTAATTTTATGGAATTTAATTTAATTTCCATTCATTATAAAACACAATGCAACGCAGTGCAAAATTCTAAATACAGGTAAAATATCTGTAAAAAAAAAAAAAAAAAAAAAAAAAAAATCCTCAATATTAAAAAAATCATTTACATTGAAGAATATCCTGCGGGTGGACATTTTGGGGCCCGAGTTGTCATTGTTATTTGAAACTATTAATAATTATTAGTTTGAATTGTTACAAAAAGCTGAAATAAAATAAAACATTAATATTAAATAACTGAACTCTAATTGTATGGACAGCGAAAAACATTTCTTAAAATATCTTCTTTGGTGTTCCACAGACAGAAACAAAGTTACACAGGTTTTCAATTGAATGAGGGCGAGTAAATGATGACAGAAGGATAATTTTGAGGTGAACTGTCTCTTTAAGCATATTGATATCCGTCCTCGTGTAACAGAGTGCGCTCACAGAGCAGCAAACAGAAACAGATGCATGAAGGAAGGCCACAGTCTCTGCCCTTTCATTGCCTCATCTAAACACAGTGTGATTTATTCACCACGCAGACACCTCTTCGGTTGTGTAATTGAAGACTGGTGAGGTTATTAATGAATATAATGAGACATTTTTCTACATTTATCCACTTTACAGGAGCGTCTATAAAGATGCATTGAAACGAGCAGAGAAACAGCGCTGATTAAAGCCTTTATATCTCTAACTGGACTTTGGTGAAACGTTTGCTGAGTCCAGCGATCCTGATGCAGACACATACTGTGCGTGCATCCATATGGATGTGTGAGATTAATTACCTTAGCAGATGCATATTTGCACGTTTACATAATTATATGTAAAGTCTCAAAATATGTTCTAGAACTGAAAATCTAGTTAAATATTAGAAAACTGTATCTGAGGTAAAGAGAGTCACACGCTCTATGCAAAATTGAATCTTCTTTATCTTTTCAAATATGAAATGTATGCTGGTGTAGAACTATTTCCAATTATAAACTGTTAGTAAATATTACAATTAGTTACAAAGAAATGGCAAGTGAAATTTTCTGGGGGAAAAAAAAAAACAGTCCAAAATGACCATTTATTAAAACTACACTGCAAAAACTGTTAGCTACAAAGAAATACAAAAAAAAAAAATTTGAAAAAAAGACAAAAACACACATCAAATTAATAAAACTTAATCTAAAATTTAGAAAAGAATATATTAAAAGACAGTGACATTATCTACCATAATGTGATTATTAAAACATTAAATATGAATTGAGAATTAATAAATTAATTAAATAACTCTTTATAGCTACGTGTCATGTCTAAAAATGCTCTTTAGCTTCATATTTAATTCAGCACAGCTTCTCATATCGCTATGGTACATTTTAAAACTGAAATAAAACAAATATGTGATTAATATAATTAAATATTATGTTTATATTTGATTAATATTATAATAAAAAAAATATTAGAATTAATGATAATTAATATCATTATTGTATATGATTAATATAATGATAAAACAGATGAGTTTTCATTCATATCTTCATTATATGATTAATATCATGATAAAAGAGATTAAAATTAATTGTGAATAATATCATGATTTTATGTCATTAATATAATGATAAAACAGATTAGAATTAATGATGATTAATATCATGATTATATTTGATTAATAAAACGGATTAGAATTAATGATGATTAATATAATTATTATATATGATTAATATCATGATAAAACAGATTAGAATTATTATTAATATCATGATGAAAGATCAGAGTTTTGATTAATATCTTGATTATATATGATTATATATGGTAAAAAAAACATGATAAAACAGATTAGAATTGATTAACATTTGATATCATTTCTGTTAAAGCATTCAGTTCCTTTTTAAGACAACGAAAAACTTTATATATATATATATAAATGTGTGTGAGTGTGTGTGAGTGAGTGAGTGAGTGAGTGAGTGAGT
>NW_015624149.1:0-584 GCF_001515625.1 Sinocyclocheilus rhinocerous
AGGAATCGCTGGTTTATAATAGCGAGTAGATTACAGAATATAAAGATTATATTAGATTAAATTTCATGACTATATCACGAACTGCCGTGAGACTGGGTTGTGTCTGCTGTGTGAGCAATTAAAAAAAAAAAAAAATGCACTTGCTGGGGTGTGTTCATAATCCCGCAGACAATAATATGATTTTAAACTGAGAACATGACATGCATTTAAGGATATTGCTTTTTTTTGTGTTTAAAAAAAATTTTGCTTTTTTTGTGTGTGTGTGTTTAGAAAAAGTGGTATTTACATTTTGATGACTTGTGTAAAAACAACGCTTGTTCTTTTAAGGATATAACCACTTTAAAATACTATTTAGTTTTCTTATAATAATCAAAAATTGTACTAGAAAAATATGCATAGAGTTTAATGTAATTTGTGATTTGATTGAACTGTAAATTAAAGAAACAATTACTACAAGAGATTGTTTAGTCCATATATTTTTGCAAGAATAATGCATACACACACACAAATAAATATATGGACATATTTCTCATTTGGACCCCAGTGTAATGATTCCAAATGGCATTTGTTCTTTACTTTGATTT
>NW_015624150.1:0-1126 GCF_001515625.1 Sinocyclocheilus rhinocerous
TCCAGCAAGAAATGTCTGTTAGACATGCTGAGATGCGAGCAGCTAAAAACAAAAACAACACTTGTTGTGGTTAGTAACAACTGCACGTGTATACACAGTGATACTAACAATAACTATTATGTCATTTTTACCGTATCAGTTCGAGCCCATTGACTCTTCACATCCTCATCTTTTGGAAGTGCATGCAAAGTGGATTTGCTTTTACAGCACAGAAAAAAGCATCTTCTCAACATGGAGACATTACGAACCAAACTCTTCAAGGCCTTAGCTACAACTAGTGTTTGAGGGTCAAAGTAGACTAGGGATGGGCACATTGATACTGCAGTATCAATATATTTATCGATACTTACATGCTACTTATTTTTAGTGATGGGACGGTTGATACAGCGGCTCCGATGCTCCGAAGCAGTTTTCAAAGCACTATTGTATCACACACTGTGCCGATGCTTGGATCGAAATGACAACATCACGTGATTGATGACGTTTGAAGCTTCGAACGTCATGCAGTATTGGAAGATCGGGACAGCTGGCTTGAAAAAGCTGGTGCTTCACGACCCCAACTGATGCAAGGGACTGTAACCTCAACACTAGACAGAAAGTGAATCATGTTTTATAGCTTGAACATAAAGGTTAAACAGCTCACCCAAAATATTTTTTTCAGTTACCTATGTCAATTATTAAAGGTGACCTATTATGCAAAAATCACTTTTATAAGGTGTTTGAACACAGCTGTGTGGATGCAGTGTGTGAAGACAACCAGCCTATAATGGTAAAAATCCACCCGCTCATTTTTTTTTTTATAATCCCAATCAATCATAAACAGTCTCTCCAAACGAGCGGTTCCAGATTTCTCCCTATAATGACATCATAGTAGGGCAAGTCCCGCCCATCTGTGACGATCTCTGCCCTATTAGGGCAAGTCCCATCTGTGACGATCTCTGCCCTATTAGCATAGACCCGCCCTGATTGAGAAGCAGCAGTCCATCATTACTGTTTTCTCGCTCTAGCTGCTGGAGATACAATGTCAGTGCCAAAGAGGCATTGCAAGTGTTGTGTGTTGGGATGCACCAACAAACATAAAAGTCTCCATAGACCGCTGAGGACACGGTGGTTAAATTTCATTTTC
>NW_015624151.1:0-1372 GCF_001515625.1 Sinocyclocheilus rhinocerous
TCTGAAATGAGTGACAAAAAATATTGACCTTTTTCATGATATTCTGATTTTTTTAGATGTACCTGTATGTCGATTCAGATGCAGCTTCTGGAAAAAAAAAGTATAGCAGGTGTAATTCTAAATTAAATATGTATTTTTAACCCTTAAATGCTCGGGTCTTTAGCGACCCGGGACATCATTCTCTACCCTCTCCCACCTTCATTTTTTAAAGTCAAACATCAACTTTCTTAGTATTCCTCAATCTATTCATTATAAACAATATAAGAAGAAAAAAATAGTAAAATATAAAAGAATGCCCGTTTTCTGATGTGTAATAGGGTCGCTAGAGACCCCAGGTATGTAAATGTGTAAGTATTTTTTTCTGCGCAACTATATTTACATATCTGATGACTCAATATGTGCAATGCATCTTTTTTCCTCAAGGTGGCACTGTTTGATACACAATGATGACGTGACGTTTCACTGATAATTACAGCAGGCATAAAACAAACGAATATCATCAGCAAAAATTGAACTGGTTTGAATGGCTTTACTGCAGAGCAATTACTATATGTAATGAAATATAAATGTCACTGCCATTTGGTGAATAAGCTGCCAGTGATGAAAATATTGAATATCAAGTAATTGAAAACCATAGTTTTGAGAATATGGTTGAAATGTACTGTGAAAGTGCGCTCTGACGATGACAGCGATGGTAAAATCATCTGCTCAAATTGAACCCTTTTAAGTTTCAAAAGGTAACAACATATGCTTTATTTTTTTTTTTCTGTAATTGTTCTTAAAATATCAAGAGAGTTTTTTGCTATTGCAGCAGTTAGAGATCCATCCGTGCTGGATATATTGGTCCGGGTCGCTAAAGACCCGAATATGTAATAATGATTGGCAAAACATTCATGCATTTAAGGGTTAATCGCGCGATAATGAAATCGTTCTGCGATTATGAAA
This sequence comes from Sinocyclocheilus rhinocerous, assembly GCF_001515625.1. Classification (NCBI taxonomy): domain Eukaryota; kingdom Metazoa; phylum Chordata; class Actinopteri; order Cypriniformes; family Cyprinidae; genus Sinocyclocheilus; species Sinocyclocheilus rhinocerous. The sequence continues at coordinate 946 of NW_015624151.1, forward strand.
GCTGTTTGCGTTGCTTGTCAGTGAACTACAGCTCTGTGTAGTAAATGCTGCTCCATCTGAAAGCACGTGCTCATTTAATACAATTAGGCTATATGACTTTAAAATATCTTTTGAGGGTACTTTTTTTTTTCCTTTTTATACATAAACTGAAATGATAGTCAGTGCTCGAATTGAGGGGGGCTGGGGGGATCCGGGACCCCCCATAAGAAGTAAAAAAAATATATATATATAGACTTTGGGGGGGTCCCCCCAAATATTTTATATTAGTATCGACAACAAAGACAAATCTGAAAAAAAACTCACGCAGTTAGGATAGTAAAGGGATTGAGTCCAGGGAGTGAATTTCGAGGGAGGACGGCGTTTCATTTCCAACTGGTCTGCCGACTGCAGCCAATAAATGCTTATCGGTGCGCCTCAGATCGTGAAA
>NW_015624152.1:0-206 GCF_001515625.1 Sinocyclocheilus rhinocerous
AGCAGTAGGCGATTCATCTGTCATCTTTTTTCGCTGATTTAGCACATTGTATGGGAAATTACTAAGTTAACTACACTTTTTATCCAAAGCGAGCAGTAAACGGTGGATTTAATATTAGTCAACCTCCTCTCAACTCAACTCAACTCAAACTTTATTTATAAAGCACTTTCAACACCACGACTGGAACCAAAGTGCTGTACAGAGAA
>NW_015624152.1:390-525 GCF_001515625.1 Sinocyclocheilus rhinocerous
AAAACATTGTCAAAAGCTAGAGAAAACAAATGAGTTTTAAGCGAACTCTGAAAAACACCCAAAGTTGGAGAAGTTCTAATAGACAGAGTAACTAACTAAGATCAGAACTGGCGAGTTTGTGGTCGTGAAATCTTC
>NW_015624153.1:0-570 GCF_001515625.1 Sinocyclocheilus rhinocerous
CAAATGCAAAATGGGTATCACAGGAAGTTCTCCTTCGAGCTGCCCGTGCATGAAGCTTTCTGTATGTGATACATGTTACTCAGCTGTAATATGGCACATTAAAGCACAAACGTTCCCTTGTTATAACTAAGCATGCAAAGTACAAAGTAGTAAGGTAATCCAAGAGAAATGCTTTGCCATCTGCCTCCATTAACTCCGCCGAAGGCACAGTCCATCCGTCACATACTGAGTGCTCAGTATTCACTCTGATTATGTTCTACCATGGTGCACTGGTGTAAGCTTCTCCTGTGGGATGGTGGTGCTTGTTAATGCTTAAGGGTTTCAAAAAAATCGTATGTATTAAACTTTGGCTGGCACATTAGATGAAAAAGTTACAGAAATGTATTTTACGTGGTTGCAAAATATTTGTATTTCTAACAAATGCTGTCCTTTTCAACTTTCCATTCATCAAAGAATCTTGAAAAAAAAAACTTATTACAGTTTCCACAAAAAAATATTAAGCAGCACAAGAGTTTTCAAAATTGATAAATGTTTCTTGAGCTGCAAATCAGCATATCAGAATGATTTCTG
>NW_015624154.1:0-583 GCF_001515625.1 Sinocyclocheilus rhinocerous
GTGGAATTTCATGTGAAGTCCACTTCGCAGGGCACTTACGGTCGAGTAAGACAACGCTTAAATGCTGCTGCCTGAACAAGAGACCGCCTTACTGAGGTGAAAGTGTTAACTGGTGTCACTCCCTCGCAAACGCGCCGGCGGATCTCCACCAAATTCGGGGGATCCCTTCAGCTCGAGGAGCCCTCTCGAACATCACCCTCCGCGCGTCGGCAGCCCCCTCGAACGCCACCCTCTGCGCGTCGTTAGCCCCCCGGGATCGCTTGATCGGTCTGCGCCGGACCGCGAATTTAACCACCCGTAACTCCCGAACCCCGGGGGCTATTGACACGGGGGTGGTCTCATTCGAAAGCGGGCCTCTAGACATACACTCGATTTGCGTTCGAGAGGGTTCCTCGAGCTTAAGGGATACCCCAAATTTGGTGCGGATTCGTACGGATATCTTCCGTTACGGAGATATGGCCGTTCAAAGTTTCACTGGTTTTCCATAGATTTTTAGCTTTAAAGCGTTTCATCCAGGTCGCCAGTAGCAAACAATGGACTCTGCTGGACAAACAAAGTAATTACACCATTTCAAGCATTTTAT
>NW_015624155.1:0-306 GCF_001515625.1 Sinocyclocheilus rhinocerous
TCTGCCAAAACAAAACATCTGTTTGGTTTTGATTATCATGTCTATTGCACTGAAAACTTATTTGCATGTTTTTTAAAACAATATCACAGGAGTATGAATAGAGTTTGTGCACAGAAAGCAGCTGTCTCACGATGTTACGGGGCAAACAAGACGTGAGACATACGGATCCATTTGCAAGCTTTATTAAGGGCGTGGTCAAATCAGGCGAGGGTCAGGCAATGGCAAACAGGTATATAGAAGACAAAACAAGAGCAGTCCAGTAAACAAGCGAGGGTCAGTCGACGGCGAACGTAATCCAACAGGGGC
>NW_015624155.1:333-597 GCF_001515625.1 Sinocyclocheilus rhinocerous
GATAATCCAGGTACAAAGCAAAGGTCCAGGCAGGGGCAAACAGTATCCGAACAGGGCAAGACGAGAGAGGTAATCCAAAGTACACAGGCAATGATCAGAAGACGAGGAAACAGACAAGGCAAGACGGACAAGGCATAAGAAACTTAAAGCAGGCTCCGTAACTTAGCTATCACAACTAGCGATATGCGCATACAATACTCGGCACTTTGAAAGGGATCAGAGTGAGTGTTAAATAGTGAATGTGTGATTGGTTACAGCTGTGTG
>NW_015624156.1:0-511 GCF_001515625.1 Sinocyclocheilus rhinocerous
GATGGCGACAAAGAGGCAAAACTTACGGACTGCAGCTTTAAATCAGGGCTGCGTTTCCCGATAACGGTGTCTCTTAGTGCGCTACGAAGACTCTAAAGGTACACCTTAACTAGGAGTATACTTTTCCTAGGTGTGTTCCCCGAACTATACCTTAGGATGTGGCTTAAGGTAAACCTTCCTACGTGCAACGTTAGCAGGTGCTGTCCATGGCGGTGGTGCTGAATAGGTTGATATCGATGGCTCGAGAATCGATTGTTCACCATATACAGGAACTCCTTCACTGCGTTAAAGTATTGAGAAAGTTTTTTTCATTATAAAGAAGCACTTTAGAAATATTAGAAATTGCATTTATCGGGGCTCACTGCATTTATAAAATAATCCAAATTTCAAACTAAATGCAACCTTGCATTTATAAAATAATCCAAATTGCAAACTAAATGCAACCTTGGATATCACATATTTATATGTGGGTTTTTTGTTAAATGTGAGCCAAAATCATCACAATTAAAAG
>NW_015624157.1:0-607 GCF_001515625.1 Sinocyclocheilus rhinocerous
AATCAGATATAACTTTAATTTATTTATTACTAATTATCCAAATAACGTATAGTCCTACAAAGCTATTATCATCAGAGAATGCGAGCGGATCATAGCAGGGAGCAGATCAGTGAACGAGGGCAGCATCATTTTACCAGCGTTGCCATGTTAATCATGTCAGCACAGCAGCGCTAAAGCAAACAGGAACAAGTATACTACATAGACATTTCCAGTCGGCTCGTTATTTGAGCAGAATTTTTTTGTTGAGACACGAGCAGAACGCACATTCACCGAGCGCCAGTTACTGTTACTGGTTACTGTTGATAAAGCGCTAATTGTAGGAGATTTTAACATTCATGTTGATAATACAAATGATGCATTAGGACTTGCGCTTACTAACCTAATAAACTCTTTTGGAGTCAAGCAAAACGTCACCGGGCCCACTCATCGTTTTAATCATACGCTAGATTTAATTATATCGCATGGAATTGATCTTACTGATATAGATATCGTACCTCAAAGTGATGATGTTAATGACCATTTTGCTTGTATCGTGCATGCTGCGTATTACTTGATGTTAATGCTTGTATCGTGCATGCTGCGTATTACTGATATTAACTTCTGTATA
>NW_015624158.1:0-266 GCF_001515625.1 Sinocyclocheilus rhinocerous
TGATGACACGCATATTCCCATCATCGCACCTTCCGAAAATGAAACGGATATGGAATGGAAGGATGCCATATGGAAGTGTAGTCCGAGATGTATGCTGTAACCACCACCACAGCTGTTACATAAACATAAATTATGCACAATTTATTTGGTCATCTTTATTTCCTACAAATACAAAAGCAAGAGTTATTCTTTTTTTACTGTTGGATTTTAGTAGTCTTCCAATACTTGGTATTATGGCCATCTCCTCTTCATCTGTTCTTCATTAT
>NW_015624159.1:0-741 GCF_001515625.1 Sinocyclocheilus rhinocerous
TCTTCCCGCAATGAGAACATGACTCATCCACGAAGGCCACCTCAGAGTTCTTGATGCCCAGACACGTGAGGCAGCGATCGTGACCATCACCCGGTGCCAGGTAACGACCGCACCCAGAAACGCACGGGTGAAACGGCATCCTTATAAGGACGATCCGTCGTCTTTATAAAGACGCACCCATGGAGCTCTTTTAGAGAAATTTGCTCTTTTAGGAAATGCTCTTTTAGTGCTGAGGCGCACAACACTGTGTTAATGCTTCTAAGCAAATTAAAAGAATTTAAGCACACATATGCCGTAAAAGCTTCTTTCTCAGTGAGAGAAAGCTAGTTTCTGCAGTGTTAAGATTAAAGCTTGCCCATATGAAATATGTTTCTTCTGAATGAAATGAAATCTTATTGGCAATGCGGAAAGACAGTTCTTAATGTTAGAAGTTTTATAAACAACAAGTGATGTTAGAGCTTCAATGCACAGCAAGACCAGTTTAGAACTTCTATAAACAGTAATACTGTGTTAGTTCATCTAAGCAAATTGAGAGAATGCAATAACACACATGCTGAAAAACTTCTTTCTCAGTGAGACAAAGCTAGTTTCTTCAGTGTTAAGATTAAAGCTTGCCCATATGAAATATTTTTCTTCTGTATGAAATGAAATCTTATTTGCATTGCGAAAGACAGATCTTAATGTGTTAGAAGTTTTATAAACAACAAGTGATGTTAGAGCTTCAATGCACAGTTAGACCAG
>NW_015624159.1:927-1086 GCF_001515625.1 Sinocyclocheilus rhinocerous
ACGTCTAGGTTGTAGAACCTGACAAAGGTGGACGGCGAGGACCAGCAGGCCGCCGCACAAATTTCTGCAATCGACAAACCACTGGACCACGCCCAGGATGACGCCATGCCTCTCGGAAATAAGATTTCATTTCATACAGAAGAAACATATTTCATATGG
>NW_015624160.1:0-290 GCF_001515625.1 Sinocyclocheilus rhinocerous
CAGAGATCAGAACGAAGTCACATGATTATTTGGCAGAGCCCCACCCCCTCCGTCCCAAGCCCCGCCCTCTGAAAGCACTTCAGCTGTTCACTCAAACAGTCTTTGAGCTTTATCAGGATAAGATTGAACTACATAGTACAATGCATTACTTTTCTTCTGTCCCCCTTCTATAGATGCTCCCAAGGGGAATTATAGGGTTGAAGTCAAAGTAATGCATTAACAGTTCTAAAAAATGTAAATTTGGACCTTCATTCTGCACTTTCATTTTAGTTTTTTTAGTTTTTTTTTTT
>NW_015624160.1:456-669 GCF_001515625.1 Sinocyclocheilus rhinocerous
TGATTTTTTTTTTTTTTTTGTACACAATCATCCTAAATACCATAAAAAAGACAGGTTTTGATTGTAATACTAGGCCAGAAATTATTAATATAGTTTTATTTATTTTTTCAAATCATGAGTGATGCATTTAAACTGAAATGCTGCTGGTCATGACATTAAGTATTTTCGAACACAATCTGTTGGTTGCTTGTTGTGCATTAGATCAACTGGAAA
>NW_015624161.1:0-1530 GCF_001515625.1 Sinocyclocheilus rhinocerous
AAACGCTCGGACCGAGCGTTTTGATTGGACGAACATTTCTTGATCAGACGCCTTCCACAGAATATATAAATACAGACAAATACATTTAGACCACTTAACTTAATGATTGCTATCGGGATGTGAAGAGACTTTCAACCAGCATAACAAAAAATGTTTCTGAAGACAATCACCTATTGCACCTTTAAGGCCTGTTCTCACAAACAATAAAGATTTTAATTTGAATCAATGATTGTTAATGCATCTATTAAGACCAACACAAACATTTGTATGCCATCAATGTGAAAGATTTTTTTTTGGAGAGATGTTCTATTCTCTTTTTCATCAAAACAAAAACAGCATTGCATTTGGCTTGTTTGTGGACTTATGGAAGTTACATAGCTACATATGGAAGCTTGTTTCTGCCACGAAAAAAATAATGCAAAATGTAATTGCAACTTTTTATCTCACAATTCTGACTTTATTTATTTATTTATTTGATTTTTTTCAATTCCAAGTGTATGTCTTGCAATTGCGAGTTAAAATTTAGCAAGCTTGACTTTTTCTCAAAACTGTGACTTTATATATTGTTTAAGAGATGCCTAAGTTTGAGGACAAAAAGATCTGCCTGTATCACAAAATGCATATTTAGTTCAAAAATATTTTGGTACATTACATTTTGTATTCATATTAATGCATGGAATCAAATATATGACCCTGGACCACAAAACCAGTCACAAGGGTCAATTTTTTAAAATTGAGATTTATACATCATTTGAATAAATAAGCTTTCCATTGATGTATGGTTTGTTAGGATAGGACAACATTTGGCTGAGATACAACTATTTGAAAATCTGGAATCTGAGGGTGCAAAAAAATCTTGAAAAAAAATCGCCTTTAAAGTTGTCCAAATGAAGTCCTTAGCTATTCATATTACTAATAAAAAATTAAGTTGTGATATATTTATGGTAGGAAATTTACAAAATATCTTCATGGGACATGATCTTTACTTAATATCCTAATGATTTTTGGCAAAAAAGAAAAATTGATAATTTTGACCCATGCAATGATAAAAAATTAAGTTGTGATATATTTATGGTAGGAAATTTACAAAATATCTTCATGGGACATGATCTTTACTTAATATCCTAATGATTTTTGGCAAAAAAGAAAAATTGATCATTTTAACCCATACAATGTGTTGTTGGCTATTGCTACAAATATAACCGTGCAGGGTCACATATTACATTCACAAAATTAACATTTTGTTTATGACATTTCATTTACAAAAGGTGCAGGCCAAGATTGGCCATCGGGAGCACAGGGAGAAAATGATTTAGCCTGCTGCCACACTCATTTTCATTCAGTCATTCCTTCCTTTATTTTTAACTAAACTCAAAATTGCGAGATATAAACTCGTAATTGCGAGATATAAAGTCAGAACTGTGAGATAAAAAGACTTTGCAGGGACAGAAAGCTCTCGGATTTCATCAACAATATCTTAATTTTTGTTCCGAAGATGAACAAAGGTCTTACAGGTTTGGAACGACATGA
>NW_015624162.1:0-1105 GCF_001515625.1 Sinocyclocheilus rhinocerous
CAGTTACCTATGGCTATGATTTTATTAATACAGTTGTCTGATTGAGTTTATAGTCTCAAGCATTCAGAAATCACACAAGAAGATTAAGCAGTTTTACTAGGATAAAAGCATGGTTAATTTGTGAAATTATAGCGGCTCGAGAGATTAAGTGGATATTTGAATTAAATGTTTGGTCCGTATTAAAACAAGGATTTGATCGCCTTGCAAGTGTAACAATGAGGTAAAATATTATTACTAAAGAGCCTAAAATCAGAGAAAAAAGTCATTTGATTGATGGTACGAAAAAAAGTCAAACTATTTTAAGTTCAAAGGGATATCTCTACACTCTAAAAAATGCTGGGTTGTTTCAACCCAACTTTGGGTCAAATATGGACTAACCCAACCGTTGGGTTAAATTTTTTTAACCCAACGGTTGGGTTAGTCCATATTTGACCCAAAGTTGGGTTGAAACAACCCAGCATTTTTTAGAGTGTATATTTGGCAGAAGTCAGAAGCACTTTCCAGGTTGATGCCCAGCATTTTCTTTGAGTATATCTATATCTATATATAAGTGTAAGTGAATGATTTCTGCCACCTGGAAGAAGAACAAATATCAAAATGAATATCATGATATTCTGTGACCACTAGATATCAGCAGAGGATCATTTATTGTCTCATTTAACCGATTTAGCCCACTGTCTCATATCTGCTTGAATCACACAAACATATTTTGAATTCAAAACAGCAATTTTCGTCGAAAGGTGGCTAATTTATATCCTTGTTAACAATCTTCTCAGTTGCTCTCAAATGTAAAAACAAACATTTTTATTTCTTTATTTTGAGTAATAGAGATACTCAGAAATAAGCTGATATTAACGTGAATCACTTTTGCCCTCTAATTAGGCAACAACGTTAAATGTTGAATGACTTGCAGTACAATAAAAAAATAATAGGGTAAGCTTACCAATTTCTGTTGGTTCACTTGGGCGTTGTTGTCCTCATTAACGCATTGTTTCTGATTTCCGGTTTGAACATTTCCCGCCTTCCCTTTTGGTCACGTGACCGCGTCTGTGAACAGTCAGTTTATAATAAATACATTTTTGAACTTATTAAAAATGCTAAAAAC
>NW_015624163.1:0-632 GCF_001515625.1 Sinocyclocheilus rhinocerous
GCTGTGTGGTATCGGCGTTTGGTATCGGGGCATTTTAACAAGTAACGGTACGAATACAGGAGACCAGTATCGGGCCCGATACCGATACTGCATCCCTAAAGAAAACTGATGTGTAACAGTATATTGGTTCACAACAGTTTAATGTTCCTGTTGCTTTCTGTGTCATGAACGTTAATCAAACAACAAAACACAAAGAAACCTAACTTTTGTAGCTTTAACACAGATTTATTAGATTTAATTTATAGTGAAAACTATGCAGTGTTTTTACATTTGATTATTCAATTTCTGTACCTGAATACTGTTAGACTTACCTGAAAAATATAAAGCACTGCTTATTTCATTTGTATCTTTGTTCTGTTATTTATCTATGCTTGTAATTTGTTTATTTCCTATGCTGATTTACTCGCCTACAAAATCACCCCAATCACTGATTTTTTTTTTCCAAATAGAGCTATTGAAATCATCTGTTTTTTTTGTTTTTTCAAACAGAGCTATTGAAATCATCTGTTTTTTTTGTTTTTTCATATCGCAATATATATCACAGAAAAAAAAAAATATTGCAATGTGAGTTTTTTCCAATATCGTGTAGCCCTAGTTTATACAGTATATGAATAAACAACCTTAATTAAATC
>NW_015624164.1:0-432 GCF_001515625.1 Sinocyclocheilus rhinocerous
AAGCTTTTTGCCAAATGCATGACAGAAATGTTTGCACTGGACTATCTTCTTATTAGGGTTTCCGCGGGTCCTTAAAATGTCTTCAGTTAAATTGTTTAAATTTATTTAAATTTAAATATCATTATTTTGTGTATTTGGTGTAACAGAATATGTTGACATGCTTTAATGTTCAAAAAACATATTATTTTTCAAATACTGTACATTATTGTAGGTCCTCTATGCCCCGCCTCTCTCAAACGCGTCGTTTTCAACAAAGCCCCCTCCTTTGACAAGCGCAGTCTGCTCTGATTGGCCAACTGACCCAGTGCATTGTGATTGGCCAATCAGAGCAGACTGCTCTGATTGGCCAGCTGACCCAATGCATTGTGATTGGCCGAACACCGCAAGCACTCGTCGGAAATGTAACGCCCCTTACCATAATCGCGAGCTTCA
>NW_015624164.1:466-667 GCF_001515625.1 Sinocyclocheilus rhinocerous
TTTACCATCAAAGCCCGAAAGGGCAACAGAGTCGCGTGACAGACACAGTGATGATTCACTGTGAGTGTAATTCAGCAATTCTATGTTTCATTAGTTTTTTGTTGTTTTGTAACCTTATGACACGTCTGGTTAGGAAATGTATTTGGAGAACAACTTTTTTATTTGGCAGACCTTGTTTTTTGTAAGGTTTAACTGGGTCTC
>NW_015624165.1:0-913 GCF_001515625.1 Sinocyclocheilus rhinocerous
ATTCTGAATGTATTTTAATAGACTGAATCATGCAGTGATCAGGCAAAGCGCACTGCAAATGCGCACGCGCACTAGACTTCGCGTAATGCGTGCACTCTGTAGGTGTTTTGAATATTGAGTAAAATAGTTCACTTGTCATGGTGTTATTTAACTATATCATGTTATGAATAAACTAAACATTTCGAATTTTTACCTCAGTGTGTTTCTTCTGAGTTTTGTTCTGAAGTCTCGAGACAAACAGAGTGAGCCTCAGCGCGAGCTTGTATTCTGTATTCTGCTAACCTCGGTGACGTCACACATAATAAACGCACGTGACTGACAAAGACCGATTCTCTGATGACGCAGTAACTTACCGCGGGGAAGAAAACATCTTCGGTCTGTCCAATGATTGTAAAGTCATTAGGTCCGTCAGACTGAAGATATTTTGGCGGTAATGAGACCAAAAATATTTAAGACCAGTCGAATCCGAATTTAAGACATTTTAAGGCCTTGTATTAGGAAAACGTTATTGAAGACATTTTAAGACTTTTTAAGGACCCGCGGACACCCTGATTTTATTTAGTCGTTTAGTTTTTATTTTTGTCAAGTGGTGATGTTTTGAAGAGGATAAAATGATCCATTGCTATGGGAAATACCCTTTTCTCCAAATACTACTGAAGCCTTATTGAATCACGCCAGTGAAACTGGCCAATGGTGTTCAAGCGTGCGAAATATGAGGGGCTCCCACTCTATATAAAGCAGCGCTTGTACGTCATCTATTCAGAATCTTGACTGAAGCAACTTGGCATTCTAAGATCCTGAGCTAGGTGACCACCGCCTCTGGAGCGCGCGAGTACCGAATGGCTTAAAAAGACGTGCAAATAATAACATTTTCTGACGATGCAACAATGACCCGATTAGGCAAGTGACAATT
>NW_015624166.1:0-423 GCF_001515625.1 Sinocyclocheilus rhinocerous
TTTTATGGCAGATTACAATCATAACTTGTTAAGTGCATATCGCCAATATGGGGAAATGTTCCACACTTTCTGTGATTTTACATTCCAAGCATTCATCTAATTGACTTTTACCTAATAAAAACAATGTTTTGTTTAACCTGTGTGATCAAACCTCAGTCTGGTTAAAACTGATCCCTTCCTTCTGTTCTTTCAGTTCACACCCTGTGCCTTAATTGATTTCTGTACACTGTAATATTTTCTTCCACTATTATCCGTGTCCCACCTTTCCTGCCATTTCTTCCATCATTTATTTTTTGATCATTGCCTTAGTTTCTCCTTTACCAAAGGGAATATTTATAACATCTCTTATCTAAATCATTATGATTTATGATTCATAAATCTAAATCATTATGGCCTGGTTTCATAGACAGGGCTTAGCCTAAG
>NW_015624166.1:467-595 GCF_001515625.1 Sinocyclocheilus rhinocerous
TAAGCCAGGATTAGGCCATAGTTCAATTAGGACATTTAAGTAATTTTAATAAACATGCCTTAGAAAAAAGCATTACTGGTAGACATCTTAAGACAAAACAAAGGCACTGACATGTTTTAAGATCAATC
>NW_015624167.1:0-884 GCF_001515625.1 Sinocyclocheilus rhinocerous
CATTGCAACAAGCACAACAAGCTTGCTTGTATTAAAATCGCCAGACCCGTGCACTTCACCTAAAGAGAAAAATTTGATTTGCAGATTTGATGCCTATGCAGAGTGTTCAAATTAGCCACAAGTTCTATTTCAGTTAGGATGCTGTATGTAGGCAGCTCAGTATTTGAGTCCTACAGTCGACCTGTAGTCTAAAATTTCGAAATGGGAGCTGTGTAGCACCTGAACAATTTTCAGTGTAACTGAACACTGATTAGGGTCTGATGGCATCTGTGTAGACTCTGATAAATGCAACCGAAATAGTTTTGATGCTCTGGTTGAAATTTCATCATTTCAGCCTGAGGTGCTTGCCTTCATTTCCAGACTGAACTATCTAAGATGCATCAAAGATTTTAGGAAAATATTGTGCTTTGAACTAGCTTTTATCTCTTTGCACAGACACAAGAGACTTCCTTTATGACTTCAATTCAACCTCCTCTGTTTACTACTAGATCTGCTTGAAGATGCTGGTCTCTGTGAAAGTCAGTGCTGGCGCCCTTCATCGTATGGTAATCATCCTCGCTTGCAAAAAGGAGGGATGGCAGCCAAACAGGACTGGATTTGATCTGCGTCCAGGGCTCTACTGATAACCCCATCTATCTTAGTTGATTTGGCAAAAATGGCCTCACTAATGACACCAGAGGGGGTGGCAAACCCACCACCTTGACAGATGTCCAAATCACTGGTAAACAACAGAACACGGGTGAAAAGAAATAAATGACCGCTTCAAATCGGCAGGGAGGTTGAAAATGTCTGAAGACTCACCAGGAGAGGAAGTTGAGCTTTGATTGGAGCTGGAAACGGGGAATACAGGTGCATATTTTTCTTGTGAGGGAAGATGTCGCCTC
>NW_015624168.1:0-1056 GCF_001515625.1 Sinocyclocheilus rhinocerous
AAAAAGCCCACCAAACCCTCATTGGTCATCAAACCATTTAATGTAATCACTCCGTTAAAAAAGAAATAAAAAACCTTACCTTTTTCCATCCTACGGTCAGCGAGGCTTACCCGTCCGATGCCGTGAGCATTGAGCTCCCATCAGATGCCGGCGAGAGACTCCTGATTACACAACCTTACCTTTTCCATTCTACGGTCAGCGAGGCTCACCCGTTCGATGCTGTGTGCTCCCGTCGGATGTCGGCGAGAGCCTCCTGGCCAGACAACTTTACCTTTTCCATTCTACGGTCGGCGAGGCTTACCCGTTCGATGCTGTGTGCTCCCGTTGGACGTCGGCGAGAGTCTCCCGGCCACATAACTTTACCTTTCCGTTCGACGGTTGGCAAGGCTTAGCCGTCCGACGCCATGAGTCTCGACCTCCCGCCGAACGCTGTCCGAACCCTCTCAGGTAGCCTCACGTCTTTTCCCCCCGCCTGGCGAGGCTTACCCGTTTGATGTTCTGAGTCTGATACCCCATCGGATGCTGCGAGAGCCCTCCCAGTCGGGTTTTCCTTTTCTCTCTCCCCGCCCGGCGAGGCTTACCCGTCTGATGCAGCGAGTATTGATCTCCCGTCAGATGTCGGCGAGAGTACTCCCGGTTGGGCTTCTATACTTGCCACCCGCAAGCAAGACTTATCCATCCGATGCCGTGAGTCTTGATCTCCCATCAGATGTCGCAAGAGTCCTCCTTGCCGGACGGCCCAAAGCCTTTTTATCTGCCAAACCGAGAGGACCCACACGTCCGTCGTCCTGAGTCTTGATCTCCAGTCGGAGGCTTCATGGGCCCTCTCGGTCAGCCATTTTGCCCTCTGCCCACTGATTAGCAGGAGCCTGACAGCCAGTAGGGCCCGTACACCGACACCGCAAGCTGTTCCAGTCGAGGCAACTCGGGACCTCCTGGTAGGGCTATACAATCACGATGCTCCTCCCCCATTAGCCGGTAGGGCTCACCAGTTCCAACACTGTGAGCTCTCATTGAGCATCGGCTCGAGCCCTCCCGACCGGGCGCCCCAAACCA
>NW_015624169.1:0-723 GCF_001515625.1 Sinocyclocheilus rhinocerous
AGTTCACATTGAAGCATCAGTGCTCGATTCATCAGCTTGTCTTTCGCCAATACACTAAAACGTTTTTAATATCATAATTCATCACACCAGAACAAGAAAGAGTGTTAAAAACACCCCCAACCTTTAATACTCAGTAAAATTATTATATTTTTATTTAAAAAAAATTATATCATGCCTAATTGTTATATCTACCTGCAGTTTCTATTGTATGATCTACACTACTTATACTGTATTATATTTGTTCATATCTTTGATTGAGTGATTGATGAAAATGTGTATGAACAAGTTGCGGAATCAACAATTTCAAATCAGTACAGTTTTTTTTCTTTGATGAAAGCATAAACCTATACAAACCCTAACCTGTTTTAGTTTTCAACATCCCAAATTAAATCTAAGAAAAGACCACAGTATTTTTTTAGACTAATGTAATCTGAAAAACCTTCATCCGTCTTAACCTACAAATGACAATTCTGTCTTTGTCAACTTACTTGCAAGCTGCAATTTTTCATACATAAGTTTTATTTTAATGTGCTGATACATAGGTGCCCCTTATTTTATTTATTTATTTATAGTCTTAAATTCTTGAAAAGCAAACAAGCAATAATGAATTCTTTATAATTTGCTTCTTATGAAAACATTGAAATTGAACTCTTTATTTTTATTAACTACAAATTTATTAATATATTAATATTAATACACTAACCTGATAACAAGGTTACGTCA
>NW_015624170.1:0-574 GCF_001515625.1 Sinocyclocheilus rhinocerous
ATATTTGTTTGTTTGTTTGTTTTGTTTTCCCCCATATATATTGCCATCATTTACAGCACTAAATTGTTTCGTACACTATTTCACCCATAAATGAAATATTAAACGTAAATTAAATTAAAAGGGTGCAATTTCTTTTCAGCTATGTAATGCAACACAATTCTTGAAAAATTCAGACCAACTTGCCATTCAAGTATGGCTAAAACATACCAGTTTTTTTTTTTGTTTTTTTTTTAATGAGACACTCCTATATGTATAAGAAACAGACCATTTTGTAAACAAAACATTCTTACATAAATTATTGCAGTAAATTAAGTCAGTGGGAAATATATATATATATTTATATAATATATCACATTTATTAACTGAGAGAGTAATTATCAGTTTATTCCCATGCCTTCCACAGGAGCTTGAGTTTCTCCGTGTTGCTAAGAAGGAGAAGCTCCGTGAAGCAACCGAGGCGAAGAGGAGCCTGCGCAAGGAAATTGAGCGTCTGCGTGCTGAAAGCGAGAGGAAAATGAGAGAGGCCAACGAGTCACGCATACGGCTGAAGAGAGAGCTGGAGCAGGCCAGACAG
>NW_015624171.1:0-304 GCF_001515625.1 Sinocyclocheilus rhinocerous
TAGTCAATGGATAATTTATTTTGAAATATCAAATGTTTGCAGTGAGTATCAAGTAAATATTGTGTTAAAATCTTTGTTTCATTTCAGCGTATACTGTATGTGTACATCTCATTTAGCTCTCATCAAGTACATCTGGCCATTATATCGGCCACCCCACTCTCTAAATATCAGTATCTACAATGGCTAATGTAACATTATAATACAGCATTAAGATATAAAATTGCATTCATAAACTGTCAAATCACAAAAAACTATTTGTGACCCTGGACCACAAAACCAGTCATAAGGGTAAATTTTTCGAAAT
>NW_015624171.1:416-533 GCF_001515625.1 Sinocyclocheilus rhinocerous
GTTAGGATAGGACAATATTTGTCCGAGATACAACTATTTGAAAATCTGGAATCTGAAAATATTGAGATTTTCTCAAAAATATTGAGAAAATCGCCTTTAAAGTTGTCCAAATGAAGT
>NW_015624172.1:0-294 GCF_001515625.1 Sinocyclocheilus rhinocerous
TCTCTCAAAACTCCCTCCTTGCCATCCAAGCCCCTTCAGATTACACCTCGCTTGAATGGCAGGGGATACGCAGCAGCAGGTCAGGCTGTCGCTTCGTCGCACACGATGGCGGTGCTCCAGGCATACCAATTCAATTCAATTCAATTCAAGTTTATTTGTACAGCGCTTTTCACGATACAAATCATTGCAAAGCAACTTTACAGCAAATTAAGTTTCTACAATATTTAGTGGTAGCTTATCAGTGGTGACTGTCAGTCAATGTACATATGGCAGAAATGTACGGAAAAATCAATT
>NW_015624172.1:311-483 GCF_001515625.1 Sinocyclocheilus rhinocerous
GCCTCTGCTATGGGCAGGTCCATGGCGGCTATGGTAGTGACGGAGAGACATCTGTGGATGAACCTGGCAGATATCGGGAAGAAAGAGAGGGACTTTCTTCTCAATGCTCCGGTTTCGCCTTGTTGAGTTTTTTGTACCTCCATTGAGACGGTGGTCGAGAAGTTCAGGGAGG
>NW_015624173.1:0-1178 GCF_001515625.1 Sinocyclocheilus rhinocerous
ATTTTTTACAGTGTGCAGTGTCTGAACAGATTTGATGAAAAAAAATTTTAATGAAGGTTTTGTTTTTGAACTAAACATGATACTAAAGTTACTCCACACGTGAATGAGTAATGCGGTATTTACCCGTGACAAAGCCTGGTTCTCTTTCCTGTAGATACTGAAGATTAAACTTGGACTCAGTGTTTACATGTGGTTTGCATTGTCACGTGCTGCTGCCGTCTAATCAATGGAGTAATTGTATGGAAGCTTATTTGTGACTTTATGACCTGGTTTCACAGTCAGGGCTTAGACTAAGCCAGGTTTAGGCCATAGTTCCATTAGGACATCTTTTATAAACGTTCCATTACTGGTGTGCATCTTGAGACTAAGCAATGGCACTGATAATATTTTAAAATATGTATGCAAGTTTCATTCAGTTAAAACAGCTCAGGCATGCATTTTAGTCTGGGACCAGGCTTACGAGTATGTATCTCACAATTGCAAGTTATAAAGTTATAAGCGCAAGCTGGATTTTTTCTCACTATTGTGAGTTGATATCGCATAATTCATTCATGTTTCTGACAAGTACAAGTTTAAATCTTAATTCAGCCATTTTTTCCTCTCTATTGCGAGTTTGTATTTCACGATTCAGACTCACAATTGCAAATCTATATCATAAAATGTAAGCATTTTTCTTCACAATTGCAAATTATAAACTCATTTGCAAGTTTACATCTCAGTTTGGACTTTTTTCTGACAATTGTCACAATTCTCACTATTGTGAGATTATATCACAATTCTGACTTTATTCTCTCTATACAATTCTCACTATTGTGAGTTTATATATCACAATTCTGACTTTATTCTCTCTACTGCTAGTGTATATCTTGCAATTCTGACTTTTTTTTCTCAGAATTATAATTGCGAGTTTATATCTTGCAATTGCAAGTTTTAGAGTCATCTCGTAATTCAGACTTTTTTCTGACAATTGCTTGCAAAAAGTTTATATCTCGCTATTCTGACTGCTTATCTCACAATTCAGATTTTATTCTCACTGTTAAACTCAGAATTAAGTGAAAAAAGTCAGAATTGTGAGAATTTTTTTTTTCTGTGGCGGAATTAAGCCTCCATTATTTTGAGATGGAATACTTCTAAAATAGTAGGCATTGTTTATTTGATAAATGGTTTTAAAATAGTAC
>NW_015624174.1:0-515 GCF_001515625.1 Sinocyclocheilus rhinocerous
CTATTTACACTGCAATAAATATAGGCTAAAAATAGCTAAAAAATGGTGAACCTTATCAGCAAAACTGCATACATTAAATTTGTTTTGAATTAATTAAAACAACTGAAATACTTTTTGGCCAGTGGAAAAGAATGAGATCAACTCTATTCTAAATTATTTAACTGAGAACTATTTTACTTTTACCCTAAGGGCAAGTTATTTATTTTTCATTGGCTCAAGTTAAAAAATATAGATGTGAATCATTATCCTAAATTTTTTTAATTGGATGAATGAAAAAATTTTTTCAGTGTAATATATGCCTATAAGCGGGTGCACAACGCATGTACACTTTGCTTATTACACACACAGGGACGCGCAGCAGCACACAAACATTTTTAAAAATGAAAAATTACATTCGGCCATGTAAATAGCGAACCCGCCATGGCGCGAGCGCAACTGGCTTTTAAAGGGGATGGGAGATGAGACTCTTTTTGGTTTATTGCACGTTACGCCCAAAAAACACCCATTACTCATTA
>NW_015624175.1:0-2332 GCF_001515625.1 Sinocyclocheilus rhinocerous
TCTATCTTGCAGTCTACGTTTAGTCTGACCCACATAGAAACAGTTGCAAGGACATTGAAGCCTATAAATTACATGCGTACTTTTACAATTAATGAAGGATCTAATTAAATACAGTTTCTTTGTGAAAACATCCATAAATGATTTAGTTTGAATTACATTCTCGCAGTGATTGCAATGTCCACACTTAAACATGCCTCGTATTCCTCTGTCCAACCATGTTGTCTGTTTCATAGCAGGCAAGTGACTTCTCACAACTTTCACAACACAAACTTTTATTTTATTCATCCAAATTGTGTGACATTCCTTGACATTCCCCATTATACAGTAAATTCCATTCTGAAATTCCATCTGCATTTTCCACATCACTGAAATCATAGTGACCTGAGTTTAATACGCTGAGGAACATTGACAGAGATTATGTGAAAAGGTCTTCACAGATGGATCAACCCCAAAATTGACTTATTTCGTTTCCATCGCAGTTTGCAGGTGAGAGCATGGTATGGACGAACAACCCAAATGCAGAGTAACATGTCAGGAGAGAACCAAGAATCTTCAAGAAATCCCTCTAAATTTAAACCAAAATATTTCTTTTTGCCTCCAATCCAGAATGCAACCATTAATACCTTTGTCAAAAAGGTCAATTATGATGTAGAATGATATTAAACCATCGAAAAAGAATCTAACAAAAAAAGAGATCTCCTTATCAACTAATAAAGATTTGGACATTAAGCCAGCGGATAAAGGTGGAGCCGTAGTAATATGGAGTAGAGACTTGTATATAGAAGAGGCCTATCGACAACTTAAGAATGAGGACTTTTATCAACATCTACGGAATGATCCAACAGAAATGATGAAAAAAGAATTGCTATCTTTATTAACTGATGCAAGAGAAAAGAGCTGGATTACGGACAATGAATTTAAATTTCTCTATGTTAAAAATCCACGCATTGCATGTTTTTATATGTTGCCAAAAATTCACAAAAATTTGAACAAACCTCCTGGACGTCCTATCATTTCGAATAATGGGAGTCTCTTGGAACCATGTTCACAATACATTGATTATTTTATTAAGCCTTTGGTACCCACCCTTCCAGCCTTTATTCAGGACACAACAGATGCAATTAAAAAAATCAAGGATATTGGTTCTGTTGATCCTGCCTCTCTGTTGGTAGTTATGGACGTGGAGGCTTTGTATACTAATATCAACCATAATGAGGGCCTTCAAGCCTTAAGATATTACTTAACATCTGGATTGATGGATGAGAGTCCTCCAACAGAATTGAACACTAACAGAATGGACTTTGAAACATAACGTGTTTGTGTTTGAAGATAACATTTTCCAACAGGTTAAAGGTACGGCTATGGGAGCATGTTTTGCACCAATATATCTTTTTTTGGGACAGTGAGAGGAGGAATTTGTATTTAATGCTACAACCAATCCTATTTTATTAAAATAAAATGGTGGATCAGATATATTGATGACATCTGCATGATTTTTGAAGGAAATGAAACCGAATTACAAAATCTTCATGCATTTTTGAATTCCATAAATACATGCATTAAGTTGAGTCTTGAATACAATCAGGATAAAATACATTTTTTTAGACATTTCTATTTATAAAGATCAAGATGAATCTCTACATACTTCACTTTTCAGAAAGAATACAGACCATAACACCATTCTGCACACAAAGAGCTTTAATCCAAAACATCTGACAGAAAGCATTCCACATGGTCAATTCCAAAGATTAAGACGGATATGTGATCAAGACTCCGATTTTAATCGTCTGGCTATGGATATGAAATATACGAGGCATGAGAGAGGCTATCAGAAAAGAGTGGTCGATCAGGCTTTGAATAAAGTGTCACCACTACAACAGGATGACCTACTCAAGGGCTTTGAATAAAGTGTCACTACTACAACAGGATGACCTACTCAACAAGAAAAGCAAGAAGAACAGCTCCACACCGTATTTTGTTATGGAATTCAGTACTGTACAGTATT
The DNA here is from genome assembly GCF_001515625.1 of Sinocyclocheilus rhinocerous. Lineage (NCBI taxonomy): Eukaryota > Metazoa > Chordata > Actinopteri > Cypriniformes > Cyprinidae > Sinocyclocheilus > Sinocyclocheilus rhinocerous. The sequence continues at coordinate 2,006 of NW_015624175.1, forward strand.
CAGTACATCATGCATATAATAAATAAGTCAATTTTGGTTTTAAATTCTGTTGTTTGATGCGTCGGAGCAAATAAATATGGAATAATAAATAGGAACTGGGGGATTATTCAAAGTGATCCAAATCTACGCAAGATTTTTCAGGAGCGTCCAATTGTGAGCTATAGAAAGGCTCCTACAATTAAGGACAGAGTTGTGAGAAGTCACTTGCCTGCTATGAAACAAACAACATGGTTGGACAGAGGAATACGAGGCATGTTTAAGTGTGAACATTGCAATCACTGCGAGAATGTAATTCAAACTAAATCATTTATGGATGTTTGCACAAAG
>NW_015624176.1:0-646 GCF_001515625.1 Sinocyclocheilus rhinocerous
CTTGGGTGGTCTATAAATCAGGATAATTATGAGGGGACATTTTAAGCCAACCTTCATAACAATAAACTCAAATGTCGTAGTATTATGAAAATTCAGTTTGGTAAGTGCTATGGAGTCACGATAAATAACTGCAAGACTACCCCCTTTGCTAGTTGAACGCCGTTTAGACAGATATTGATATCTGGTCGGTGTAAGCAGATTTAGATGCAAAAAGTAATTTGGTGACTGCCAAGTCTCTGTAAGAAATAACATATCCTTGTTATTGTCAATAATTTGTTCGTCAATAGGAGCCTTTCTCAGAGATGGAGCGACAATTAAGAAGAGCACAGTGTTTCTCCGATATGCTGCTAGTGGAGGTAACGTTATCCTTGGAATCGATCCTATTTATGTTGACAAGTGACCGCGGAGTTCGACAGTTCCTTTGAGGACATTTCAGCTATTCAGAGCCCTGTTGCTAGACCAGACGCACGGAATCACAGTAGACGACGGCTGATGAATACTGACAATCCTTCTAGATGAGCAATGTAAATAATGCGGGCGTCGAATGATACCAAGTGAACGGCAGTGTTTGTACGTCGTGGAGTCGAGACGCAGGTGCCCGTTTAGAGCCTTTAGCTCGCAGGGCATGTACCCAATTTCCATGTTG
>NW_015624177.1:0-2847 GCF_001515625.1 Sinocyclocheilus rhinocerous
GGACAACAACTCCATAAATGCAGTTATGCCCTAAAATTCAAGATACTGGGGCAAAAAAATGCCCCTGTATGAGCTTCTGTCTCATATTTATATGATAAGCGATATCAAATGAAAGAGAGCAATATCACACGAGTGCTGTTTGTCCCGAATATAACGACTGCAAATGTAATTTTATACAACAGTTCAGTAAATAAGAAGTTAATATTGCGTTATATTTTGCTCAGTTTTGCCAACAAAAATATTACCTTTAAAGCCACAGCAGAATTGTTGTGCATTGGTGAGCAACACAGCGGTGTTTAGTTTCTGAATGAATCTGCGTTTTGAACGAATCGTGTGAATGAATGATTCAAAGCCCCATTCATAAAGTGAGCCGTTTACTGAATTCCTGAATGAATCAGCTGTTTGAACGAATCGAATGAATGAATGACTCATAAAGACATTTACCGCCACCTGCTGGCAGTTTTAGTTTCTTATTTAGAGTAGGGTACAATGGGGCTAAAGGCGCCTTTGATATTATTTTCCTCTAAACCATTAGATGGCACAAAAATGTGTCGTAGCACTTTCCAAAACATCCACTTTTCAAGATGCATGTGTATATTTGTCTGATCATTTTGAGACAAAGGTCTTCTTAATGATTTTCAGTTTTAAGATAATTAAAGCAACAGTTTTTAAATAACAAAAGAATATGTAAAAGTATTTGGGGTAAAAAGCACCCCTGCTGTTGGGGCTAAAGGCACAGTAATTAACATGATAATTAATAGATGGCTGACTTTTCCATTTGTTGACATGGTTAGATTCAGATGGTAAATATCATATATTATGTTGGGTGTCCATATTAGAGATAATCACCATGTTTAGAATGAAACCATCATATTTAAAAACATGATATTAATCATATCATATAATAAAATATAATTTGTTGTTACTACTGTAAATCTATATTTAATTATTATGGGATCTCCTTCAATGCTTTCAGAATCTTTACTTTTTAAAATTATTTTGTTTCTGTATTTTAAAATATATTTTCTTTTGAGGGTATTTTCAAAGCCAAATGTAATTTGCGATTAATTACATTAATTAATCGTCACATCATGTAATTAATTAGATTAAAAATTTTAATCTACTGACAGCCCTAATATTTTTACCATCCATTTTGGCTTTTTTGTAATATTTTGGAGCGCACTAAAAATATATATGAAAATATATGTTTTTGCTGTATGGGCAAATAGAGTAGAGAAAAACAAACCTAGAAATAGGACAAAAGTGGAAATAAGTACAAAATCCAAGCCAAAATAAAAATAAAAAAAATAATAACAAAGTTATACAATATAGCAGAAACAGAGCAAAAGATATACGAAGTGTTCATTTGCAAAAACCGATAACTCTTTCAAAAATCATGTTTTTTTCATTGTGTGTTCCAATTGCTCTCAATCAAACTGCAGCTGGGTTATTTTGATTAGGTAAAAATGACTAAATAAAATACAGCTAACTAACACAATAAAAACACGATATAATAAAAAACATGATTTTTGAAAATTTTAGTTATCTGTAATTAAGTTATCTGTTTTTGCAAATAAACTCAATAAACTCTATTAACCCTCATACTCTTCTCCCGAGAGTGTAACAAATGACCCGGAGGTCCAGAAAGCTTAGAAAGCTTAATTTTTATAATTTTTTTTAGTACTTTTTGGTGATTTTTATTTTATTTTATTTATGTTGTTTACCGTAATCGTTCATGTTATAATGGGTCTCTATGTGAGTGTGTGTAACCTGTGTGTGTGTGTGTGTGTGTGTGTGTGTGCTAGTCCTTGAGATAAGTCAGACATGAAGATAGAGCAGCTCTATTTGTCCAGGGTGGGTTTGACCTTTGACCCAGGGGTGGATCTCACTGTGACGCTCCACAAGGCCTGGCTGTTATCACCATAACAACAGCTCATATTCTAGAATTATCAGAATGGGAGTGGCCGTCGTGAATCGGTAGCATGCTTTGCAATCACAATTGAGATACGAGGTATTGTAAGCATTAAACATAATGTTTTAGGTGTTAAACAATGGTATATAGGATTTCACCATAGATAAAGACATTTTTGGCAAGAGATGTTCATGTCTAAATATATGTAAGACTATTTCCTTTCATAAACTGCAAGGAATGTGGTGCCTGTTTTGGAAGTGAAATGTTATTAATACTTCTCCTGAAGTTTCAAGAAGTGTGTATAAGCAGGCAGAAGGACAGGAAGAAAGACAGAGGTCTTTTATGAGGTGTCGTCTGTCCCCTGTTGGCTATAGTGTCGTCAGAGGGGGTCAGTCAGGAACAGAGAGGAGTCGAGGACAGACTGAATTACATCTAAGTGTGGAGAGCGAGCTGTCGACTTTACAGAGCACACGGTGAAGGGGGGATGGTTTGGAAGGAGGGAATGAATGTCTGAATTGTAAAGCGGAATAAAGAGACCTGAAATGGGACAGATCAAGATAGAGATGCTTCTATTTTGCATTTTTCAAATTTAATCATTTAATATTTCAATATAAATTGTTGTTGTAATTACACTACCAGTCAAAGTTTTTGAAAGAATTCTCTTCTGCTTGCCAAGCCTGCATTCATTTGATCCAAAATACAGCAAAAGCAGTAATATTGTGAAATATTTGTACTATTTAAAATAACAGCTTTCTATTTGAATATATTTTAAAATGTAATTTATACCTGTGATCAAAGCTAAATTTTCAACATTATTACTCCAGTCTTCAGTGTCACATGATCCTTCAGAAATCATTCTAATCAAGTTGATTTGCTGTTCAAGAAACATTTTTTTTTTATTATTATTATTATCAATATTTAAAACAGTTGAGTAC
>NW_015624177.1:5085-6079 GCF_001515625.1 Sinocyclocheilus rhinocerous
AATAACAATAATAAGAGCCAATATTATATTAATAATAATAATAATATTAATAATAATAATTGCCTGACCCTTTCCATTTGGAATAACTAAGCATATACTGTAATCAACAGCAGCTAAAACCCAAACTGAAACTGAATTTGCTGTGAGTCTGAGTCCTGATGAGAAGAGAGTTCAGAAAACCTGTCTGAAAACCATCATTATTTTTCCAATTCCGGTTCGTTACAGTCCCTCTCTGTAGTTCTGTGAATAATTAATGCTTCATACTGTGAATAGTTTCCATAGATGACAATCCAAAATCATTCTGAAAGACTTCATACGAAACCAGTTTAAAAATAAACTTAGAAATGCGATTGTAAAATGAGCCGACTGCCAGCATTCAGATTAATGTTTGATGGAATAATCATCAACATTCTGTGTGTCGTAAGACCTGCTGCGATCACAGATTGACTGAAGCTGACGTCTGTACCTTTCCAAACAGCTCTCGTAGTTGAAGGTGGCCTTGAAGCCGTAGATGGAGAAGGTGACGATGCTGGCGAACACAGACGTGCCACTGTTGATGAGCGAGATGATGACCGCCTGCTTCTCGAAGTCGTTGTTGTGATGGTTGTAACTGGAGAAAGCTATCAAAGAGCCGAAGCCCAGACCCAGAGAGAAGAAGATCTGAGTGGCAGCGTTGATCCACGTCTGAGGATTCGCTAGCTGCTCCAGCTGCACACACACACACACACACACACACACACTTGTTTGTTTCTGTGAATTGTGGGAACTTTCCATAGACTTCTATTACTTTTATACTGACCAAACGATATTTTCTATCCCCTAAACCTACCCCTTACAGAAAACCTGTTTGCATTGTTACACTTTCAGATAAACATCATTTACTATTTTTAATCATTTTTTCCCTCGTGGGGACCGCAGGCCGGACCCGACAATGTTAAAAATTTCAGGTTTTTACTATCCTTGTGGGGACATTTGGTCCCCTCAATGTAGCATA
>NW_015624178.1:0-1112 GCF_001515625.1 Sinocyclocheilus rhinocerous
TGTTACCATTTATGATTTTATTTTTAAATAAACAATAATTTTACTGAGAGACTTCGTCTGCCTGGATCTCGCCTGCATCAAATATTGAATATGTCCAGTGTGAAAGCAGGACCTTCTCAGGTAGAAGGCAGCGTCAGTGTTTGTCTGGTCATGTGATCTCGACCCGCTCCATGACAAATAAAAGAGCTTTAATTAGGACACTTATATGACTTTCTTCAAAAATATCACTCATTTCTGTAGAGCTGAACATTTTAATAAGGACCAAATGAGTGAGTTCAGCTTTGAGAATGAAAACTAACCTGTTTGTTCCTCAGTATCTTCATGTTTGACTCTGAAAGCTTCTTCAATCTTCATGTCTTCACTCTCCTCTTTAATAAACGCCATCTTTATAATAGTGTGTCTCTCAGTCGCTTCAGCAGCAGTTTTTCTGTGTGTTTAAGATCAGAATAAGTAAGGGAGGGTTAATGGACTTAAATGACCTTGATTACACACACACACACAAAATAACACTCAAAACTAGAACTACAAATGAATAAAAGAACAATTTACATTGAAGGTTCATGATTTGGTATTTGACATTTAATTATTTGTAGATCACATTTAATCGATTAGACATTAGACATCGTGATTTGCTTGTAAAATTAGTAGGGATGCACCGAAATGAAAATTCTAGGCCGAAGCTGAACAAAATGAAACACTGGGCCGAAGGCCGAAGGCCGAATACCGAACACGGTTTTTCACATTTTTCCCCCATGTAGGCCTATTTTGCCATTTTCTTCACAATTGCATTAATTAAATAGGCAAAATGTGCTTTTTACCGTTTTATCCTGCTTTTCAAATAAAAAATCAATTACAAAACAACAATTTAAAAATATTTATTTAACACATCAATTACAAAACAACAATTAAAAAATATTTACTTAACACTGATCTTTTTTTTTTACATTCTAGCAGACATTATACCAACAAAACACAATTTAGCTTAAAATTAATAAGTTAGTAAAATAATATTCCATTTTTGAGACTTGAATCAGGCATGTGTTTTTTACTGTACAAATAAAAGCAGCAGAGACTTCTTTTAAAACATTAGAATATATTACAGATCCCAATTT
>NW_015624179.1:0-861 GCF_001515625.1 Sinocyclocheilus rhinocerous
ACAATGTACAGTATGTGGCATTTCATATTTATTTGTTTTACTGTAGTTTTTGTGTCCTATTGCTTGTAATTAGTTTCTTAATCTTATTTAATTGCTGACTGTTTACTTGTCTTCAGTGAGCTTTTGTTTTCAATTTAAGCAAATTGAAATGAATTTGGAATCACATGTTTTTGGAGAGGGCATTACTGTGCTGACAGTCACAGTTTCTGCTAGACTTTTAACATGGAAGAGTACGTTGAAACTGTTCTTTTCTCTTAATTCATTCCCTCAAAATTACTTCACTCTCAAAAAAAAAAAAGACTAATTTTATTTCATACTGATTTATGTAACAATATAATTATTTTATGCCAGAACAATGCTGTTACGATATCAACATTTTAGAAACTGATACTACATTTCACAATGCTAAACACCAGTTCCACAGCCAAATTAAACTAATACTAGACTAACTAATGTAAGTAAAAAGTCCTGAAGCAACTGGTGAAGACAAGTGAACAAAGAACAGTATGTGAGAATGGAATTAATTTCTCTTTTAAGGTCCAATGTGCATTTAATAACTTTTTTTATACCTAGCATATCCCGTAGATTAGCAACAGTAGACTGCGTTTTACGACAATCACATTAACTTTGTACAAACCAGTATGAATAGTAAAGATATTAAACGGGTTCAAAATTTTGTACCGTTTTTCATCTGATATCACAATGAAACGTTCATAGTGACAGGTCTCACCAGAAAAGTCAAAAGATCCAGTTATGACATTTTGATTAAATATGACAAGGTCCAAAAATCTGAAACATACACATGGATGAATTGTTCACAATAAGATCTGTAAACATGTATTTGCAAACTAGGTGAATTTT
>NW_015624180.1:0-549 GCF_001515625.1 Sinocyclocheilus rhinocerous
GAAATGGTTGCGTTTCTTAACCACCAATGGCTTCTATGAAAATCGGAACAATCCAGGGTCGCGGCCCTGTATTTTTCGGTTCTTCTTCCCATGATTGTCAACTGGGTTAAAAAAAAAAAAATGGGAACTGATTGATGAGGGTATAAAGAATGAACTTCTGTAAATGAGTTCTGTTACATACCTGCAAATTAAACGTTTAATGCACAAGTGTTTGTAGTACTTAAATCATAAAATTGTCATAAAGAAAATGTCGAATAAAATATTATAGAAATTAGTGGTTATTGTTCAGTAGTGTTTTTGCTTTTTTTGGCCAAAGTTCTAAAAGCAAGAAATAAGACCAGTTTTATTAAACTTGTCAATTTGACAAAGGTCAGGAAAAAATGGTATTGCAATTCAGTTACTATTGTCCTTACCACTTCTAAAACGATGACTGGTGTGTTTACTTTTCTTACACTTTCTAGCTGAAGTTGCAAGACTATTTACGAACGATGACTACTTTTATTGCACTTTCTAGCTGAAGTTGCAAGACTATTTACGCCTTACAACAGA
>NW_015624181.1:0-1116 GCF_001515625.1 Sinocyclocheilus rhinocerous
TAAAAGTATTACAATTTTTACAATTATAGGGCAATGGTAAAAATTGTAATAAAGTATTAAATCGCTAAATTTGCATGAATTCAATTGATTAGACATGCTTTTTTGATTATTAAAATGCAGTTAAACCATTAAAACAGAATCCAGAAAAATCTAAATAGAAAACAGAATTTTGGAAAACTTAAAATGGAAAAATGGAATCTGGGAAAATAATAAAACAGAATTTGTGAAAAAATCAGACTTACGTGCCACGACCTGCAGGTTGAGGACGCAGGTGCTCTTTCCGATGGCGTTTGAAGCCGTACACTGATACAGTCCAGATGTGCTGGTGCTGATGTTCCTCAGCGTGACCGTACCCTGCATCTGATCTGAGCAACACAAAACAACAGCTATTAAACGTGACCGTACCCTGCCTGCATCTGGAGCAACACAAAACAACAGCTATTAAAACATCTGAGTGACAGTGATATTATAACAGGTATCAATAAATTGACAATGCAAGAAAGTTTCCTGACGTGAAAACATTAACAGATGACAATGAGAACACTAAATAAATTGAAAAAAAAAAAGGTATATTGATCAGATTGTGCTCTTGTGTTTACAAGATCTGACATGTTCTTGGCTTATTAAAATAAGACTACTGTACTTTGTAGGATTGTGGATGAAATCACATTTAATAACATAACACAGACTCCATATTTAAAAAATAATGAAATAAATGCCATTTAAACAAGACAAATCATTTTGTGGATCATATTGTTGTAGAACTGTACAGAGTGATTTTGCAGTAAATCGAATGGCCTCTAGATGGCAGTACGATCCTAGTTTTGCACCACGGCTAAATCCCTGTTACAGCTTGAGAATGTAAAAATGTGAAAGCTTTTTGAGGCCAAAGCAGATTTATTTATTAAGCATAAAAATGTAACAGTGTCTTTAGAATAAGGCTACTGTGACGTTACTGTCCACAGACATTCTAAAATAATAATTCAAGAGTTAGTTTTGTGCTGTTTGTTTCCAACTTCCAAATGTCCCAAAAATACAGTAATATTGTGAAATATTTTTATGATTTAAAAGAACTGTTTTCTATGAGAATATCTGTTAAAATGTAATTTATTTCTG
>NW_015624182.1:0-740 GCF_001515625.1 Sinocyclocheilus rhinocerous
TTGAGAGAACATTTGAGAACATTCTCCGTCTAGCTGTGGAACAAGTCATATTCAGTTAGTTAAAATGTATGAGACTGAAACTGATCGGGTTTATTGATGATAAAAATATGAACTTGATTATTGTGTATTTAAAACACATTCAGTTTATTACCAGTTTGACTGACAAATATGCATCACTAAGTTTATTAGTTGATGTTAAATGGCCAGAATTAAACTGCTGGTCTCGTCTGGAGAACACATTTGAAAGCTTCCCTGTATTTGAGTGATAGCAGGAATCCTGAAAGAGGAGAGAGTGAGGAAGAGCATCATACTGGCTCATCATCATCATCTTCACAGCGACGCCTGCAGATCTCTGATCAACCAGAAGAGGGCGCTAAAGAACACAAAGCACAAACACAAGCCACGGTCAAAGACATCTAAAACCATAAAACAGTTCTATTTTTACAAGAATATAAAAAAAAATAAAAGAGACACAATTGAGATATGTAACTTTTAAAAACAAAGAAAAAAATAAAAGAGACACAATTGAGATATGTAACTCCTAAAACATTTTTGGAAAGAGGAAAAAAAAAAAAACTTCCGTGAGATACAAAAGAAATAAAAATAACTAATTAATCCTGCTTAAGAATTCTAAAAAAATAAAATAAAAATAAAGTGCATGATAATGAGTCCATTCAGCATTAACTCATCATCAGGAGGCTCTTAATCACAAGAATAAAAATGATCAAACTCATTTTTGT
>NW_015624183.1:0-636 GCF_001515625.1 Sinocyclocheilus rhinocerous
CAGACTTACATTACATTGGATTATCACAATATTTTCAATGGGAATGTTTGGAAATTTAAAATTTAGTATTTCCTCCTGGCACACTAAAGCAATATATGAAAATTTAAAAAAAAATGAAATGAAAAACGAATATATATATATATATTCATTTTTTTCACATTTTATGTTGCAGCCTAGGGGCCATTTGCTTTTCTAAATAAACATGTTAGATGGACATGTGACCGCTGTGCTCGCATCTTCTGCAGCGTGAACGGCCCCTTATGCTTTTTTTAACCTCAATCTACACTCCATTCCCCAAAACAACAAAGCAAAAAACTGATTTGCAGATTTGCAGTTTTAAGATAAAACTGAAACATCACATTGACAAGTATTCAGATCCTTTGCTACGGTTTTGAAATTGAGCTCAGGTGCATACCATTTCTCTGGATCATTTTGAGAGGTTTCTACACTTTGTTTGGAGTAGATCTGTGGTAAATTTGAATGATTGGACATGATTTGGTAATGCACATACCTGTTTATGTAAGGTCTAACAGCTAAAAACGCATCGAGTAAAAAACTAGCCAAATCAAGCATGCATGGCTCAGAAACAGGACTGTATCGATCTAAGGTTTCAGATCTGAGGAAGGCTACTAAAGA
>NW_015624184.1:0-644 GCF_001515625.1 Sinocyclocheilus rhinocerous
CTCGAAAAAAGATTCGTTCATTTTGCTGAATGAGACTCAAAGGTCGGTAAAATGATCCGAACTTCCCATCACTAGTGGTCATTACCTGATCCCAATCAAAATAAAAAAAGCTTAGGTTTTGTATAATTAATCCTGTGAAACTACAGTATGCAAGCGTTGTATTGCTCTATTAGATTTTAGAGCACACTGTTTAGACACACACAGACATCAAGAACCAGCATATGAATCTCAGCAATGGTGACAAACAACAAAGTGTTTCATGCTGCAATGCATGCTGGGTAACACCATTGTAAAAACTCCCATCATGCACTGCAGTATGAAAAATTATTACCACTGTTGAGGATCATGTGATACATGTTCATGTCGAAAAGCCTGAGCCAATACGCCTCTCTTTTTTTTTTTCAGTATTACAGCGGCTTTTGTTTAATCTGACTTTTTGATTCTTCGGTAATAGCTGAATGTCTGTCAATAAACTAAAGAGAGACCACTTCATGATGCTCATTAATCATGAGTTACAGGCTGAAAGCAAGTTTATCTGCTGCTTCAAGGTTTGGTTCAGTAATGCACAAATGTTTGCTGTGAAACAATATTGCAATTGTTTAGAAGCAGATTACTTTGAGTTCCTAAAAGGGTCAAAAAGACAA
>NW_015624185.1:0-788 GCF_001515625.1 Sinocyclocheilus rhinocerous
AGCATTTAAAACATAACATATAACAGATATATATGAATAGCCACAGTGGAAACGTTAAAAAAAGTAGCCTATATAGATTTTTTTTTCTGTGCATCCATGAAATTTACATGTAATAAAATACTATTAAGACATTCACAAACCACTGTTATTTTCAACAGAAAAGCAAGCATGGGCTGCTGCCTGAATGGTTTGGCGCTCCCGTTATAATCAGTAAAAAGCTGACATCTCAGTTCATCGCGATCTCACAAAGCTCTGTTATACCACAGTGAATATTTGCACAATGAATCTGTGTTATAATGAGAGGATTCGTGAGCACGCAAATCTCAGCACTGAGCAGGAACTCCGGCGTTTCGAGCGGTGAGTGAATTCTAACTTAAACAACTCTGATTGGCCATTGCGTTCCAGAAATCAACAGATATGTCTGTGATTGGCTACATTGCTCAACACTGCAAACAAGCGTTACAAAGAGAAAACTTTTTATTTTATATTAGTTGTTCTTGTTGCTTTATTGCAGATGCCACTGAGGCATCTGGTGGTGAACCTGAGATTGTACAGGGAGAATGGAGAGAAATGACTTTTTCTACAGTATGTATAGGAAATAATGGCAAATGTAAATGATAATAAATATTTCTTAGACTTTCAAGGTTCTTTATTAGCATCTTCAGTTCCACGAAGAACCTTTAACATAGAACCTTTCAATTTCACAAAATGCTCTTTAAAAGGTTCTTTAGATTGTTATAATATTCTACACACTAAGAAAAAAAACTTTTGGAAGCTTTAAGAATGTA
>NW_015624186.1:0-455 GCF_001515625.1 Sinocyclocheilus rhinocerous
GAGGCACCAGGGCTTCAACCGACAGGAAAAGGGGGAAGATCAAACCAGCTGACACAGACCGACAATCCCATGCTCTACACAACACTAACATAATTTCAGTCGTTCTAGAAAAACAGATAGCTACCTGGCTTAAACACAACACTTACACACTCTCCTCCACCGCACTGCTAAGATCAAACTCTAGTAAAGAGGAGGTACCCCACACATGTGACGATCGTTTGCTGTCTCACCTCATTCGGTGTCCTTGTGTCTCTTTGTTTTTTTTTTCCTTTTTGTCTCTCTTTTTTTTTTTTTTTTCCCTCTCTCACTACAATTTTTTCTTCCCTCTAGTCCCCTCATCAGGGAACTCCCTTAACTGATCTCAAATCCAGGTCCCGAAATTAGGATTGACTCCTTTCGCCAAATTTTTGTTGTCGTAAATCGTTGAGAAAAGCTGTCACCCACCAAATTGACGC
>NW_015624186.1:498-622 GCF_001515625.1 Sinocyclocheilus rhinocerous
GTGAGGCAACACAAGCCGAAATCGTCGGAAACCGATGGCTAGTCAACACCCCAGCGCGTACAGCTACCCTCAGCTACGATCGACACGACACTGCCACGCGCATTATTCTGCCCAACCAGACTTT
>NW_015624187.1:0-761 GCF_001515625.1 Sinocyclocheilus rhinocerous
ATTATTATTCATATTATTCATAATATTAATAGTTATTATTATTAAATACTGACATGTTATTTTACAGCACAATATGATTACTGCAATAGTAAGAGTTTTTATTGATTTGTTTATTTGGTATATTTAAAATAAGGTAAAAATAATATTGTTAATAATAATATACTTAATAAAATAACTTTGTTTTATTATTATTTAAATGATAATAAATGCATTAAAAATGGTACAATTGCTGTTAAATTATAATAAATGCATAAAAAATGGTACAATTGCTGTAAAATAAAAAGTCAGTATTTTAATTCTACTACTACTAATAATAATAAATATTGAATTTTATTTTATATTACAATAGAAACATTTCAATTGTAACAGTAATGTTATTATCTTATAAATAACAATAAAATTCATATTTTTGTTAATATTAATAAATACTGACATTTTATTAAATACATATTGCAATAATAAACGTTTTTTTTAATAGATTTTTTAATTGTTGTAATTTAAATAATAAAATTATAATTAATATAATATATTTTTCTTATTTTTGTTATAATTATTAAAATCACATCATATTATTTCTTATAATATTTGTTATAATTTACATTATAGTAATAGCCAAAATAATAATTTTTTATTATTAAATACTATTGCAGTAATCATATTGCACTGTAAAATAAAATGTCAGTATTTAATAATTATTATTTTATTGTTTTATTAATATAAAATGTCAGTGTTATACTACTACTAATAATAACCAAAATAAT
>NW_015624188.1:0-845 GCF_001515625.1 Sinocyclocheilus rhinocerous
TTCTTCACTTGTGTTTTTTGGAAATTCTGTACAGAAGATGTGTACCCCCTACAGTATAACAATGAAAGCACGGATTCTAGAAACACAAGTATAGCTCAAATATATTTCGACTTTTTCTAAGTGTAAGTCAAGTATACTTAAATGTCATTTTAAGTATATTTCTGAGAAGTACATAAAGCCCATTTCTGAGAAGTACATAAAAAGTAGACTAAAAGTATACTTTCCTATTTTTAGTTTAAAAGAAGTATACTAATAGCACACTTGAATAAACTTCTTTTTTGTAAGGGATGCCATGCAGGCATGTGATCAGAGGTGAAAGTGTGATTGCATCGATGGACTGTCTGCATCTTATCACACTCTCATCATGTGAACCTCCTCCATTATCTGATACTCTAATACTTTCACGTTTCACCTCAGTGAACAATGTGAGCGTACAGTATGAGCTTATATTACACAATAGAACGAGAACAAGTAAAGGAATGGAACTTAACCCCACAGATTGATGCAATCATTTATTAGGGGTGAGTGAATCTACCCAGAGGGGACATCTGTTGGAGAAAAACTAGAGCATGGGATCTGGATAAGAGACGGACAGACCCTTACAAAACACAATGTGCAGTATCAGATGTTTGCTTTTTTCTCCACTATAGGGCCCTGTATACCACAGTACTGTGTAGTTACCATATTTATACCATGGTGTTTACAAGCTACTCCAAGTTAGGCTAAGTGTTAGGCCTATTATTGTCCAAAAACATGCTAATACCACAGTTTTTAAAATTATATTTGTTATAGTTGCCATGTCATTAACGGCTCTACTCGTCCAAAAACATGCTTATTATTACAGT
>NW_015624189.1:0-623 GCF_001515625.1 Sinocyclocheilus rhinocerous
CCACACCCACTGTGTCTGTCGTTTGCTCCTCCCGTGACTATATATGCGTGTATGTACATGCGCACTATCTTTCTTTGCATGTTTACCATTTATGTATTATTATTATTATTATTATTATTTTTAATTTTTTTATAGAAACAACCATTAATGGATTCAGTAGAAACAATAATTCTTAGCTGATCAGTTAGGATTGGTCATCTTCAATTGCCAGTCTGCTTTACATGAATACTAAATGTAGATACAGTTAACAAACAGAGGTGTGGTGCAGCCCAAATGTGCATATACACTGAAAATTAAAAATATATTGCAGAAGTATGTTGAAAGAATCTTCTGCAGATCTGTTGGCCCTGAAGGCAAATTCACAAGTAACAGCTGGAATAAACATGACTTCTGTACAGATTTTTTCCCTGAGCTGAAGCTTTTAGCATTAAAACACAGAAATTCTAGTACTGTATGATGAGCACAGACTGATTTTTTTTCTTTCTTTTTTTAGTCTGAGGGGATCACATGTGATATTTAGAGCCAATTCTTGAACACATATTGTTTATAACCATTTATAAAGTTGTAAGTGTGTAATATTTACAGTGTTAAAAATATGTTTAAGTCATGTGGTGAATTCCAGC
>NW_015624190.1:0-246 GCF_001515625.1 Sinocyclocheilus rhinocerous
ATAAAACAATCAGGAGCTCATTTTCTTGCTGCTGCTCCACGGAATTCTCACTCTCCCTCTCCTCTGTCTCTCTCTCCTGTGCTCTCCTCTCCTCTGTCTCTCTCCTGCGCTCTCCTCTCCTCTCCTCTGTCTCTCTCTCCTGTGCTCTCCTCTCCTCTGTCTCTCTCCTGTGCTCTCCTCTCCTCTGTATCTCTCTCCTGTGCTCTTCTCTCCTCTGTCTCTCTCTCTCCTGTGCTCTTCTCCTCT
>NW_015624190.1:445-817 GCF_001515625.1 Sinocyclocheilus rhinocerous
CACCTGTCCCAGGACACTTGCAATCCTAAGGCAGAGCAAATAAACCATGCCTGTTAACAACAACAGCACAATGAATTTCAGCAAAAAAATGTGTCTATTAACTTGCTTACTTTGTATTTTCCCCAGCAGGCTCATTTTATCCATAATTGTCCTAAAACAAGAGAAAATGGAAACACTTATGAAAAATATTAAGACAGTGGTGCAATCTTTGAAAATATGTACAACATATTTAAACATATGTAAAAATTGGTGCTACATTAAAATATGACAGCACGACATGCATACAAAATACTGAAGTGCACAAGTTTGGTTAAAACGTGTAGACATATCTTGCATGACAGCACTACAAAAACACAACAAAGGGAAAGACTA
>NW_015624190.1:852-974 GCF_001515625.1 Sinocyclocheilus rhinocerous
GGGAAAGACTATTGCCTTATATAGTGGTTGTCTTATTGTTTGTGGGCTTTGTGTTAAAAGTGTTAAAACTTTTAACGCTTTCGCTAGGTATTTGAGTAAATGAAAACACAATACTTACATTT
>NW_015624191.1:0-574 GCF_001515625.1 Sinocyclocheilus rhinocerous
GGTTCAGACACACTCTCTCCGTTTAAATCTAGATTAAAGACACATATCTTTAGTTGAGGATTCACATAATGTATCTCATAACATCATTCTTTTGCTTGGGTTGAACACATCATTTTTTGCTTGGTTGGAACAGCAGCTACGCTAATTTTTTTCTTTTCTCTGTTTCTGCCACATTGGCATCCCATGGTAACTAGGAATTACACAAGCTTCAGTCTGGATCCAGCTCTTACAAAGATCTGAGATGACCGGACACCTGAGAAGAGATGTTGCCAACCCCTCAGAGGACCTCAGATGATGCCAACCATGAAACAACATACAGAACTACCACATTTTGCTATAAGTTTGATCGCAAAATGTAATCATTGCCATTAATAGTAAATGTAAAAAAAATAAAATAAAAAAAAACTTTGTCTTTCTCTTTATTTATTCCTTCCCTTTCTAGCTTGTACTTATTTGAACAATGCCTAAAACTTGTTATCTCAAGCACTTCCTGTGTCTGTTTGCCTCTTTAAGAAAACAATGCCTTATCTCAAGCACTTCCTGTGTCTGTTTGCCTCTTTAAGAAAAATCGCTT
>NW_015624192.1:0-1508 GCF_001515625.1 Sinocyclocheilus rhinocerous
TATAATAAAAGCATTCTGATTGATTAAATATTCAAATGTTTTTTTTATTCTTCCAATTATTGTAGAATATTGCATTCCTGTTTCAAGTGTGACACACAAAGCTATTTGCTGTTGGCATTTCCATCCAGGGTTTTTAATTTGGTATCCCAAATTCACTGTAACATTATATTATGTCACTTCACTAATAGTGTCAATGGAGTAAAAGTGCAGAATAAATAAGACTTCAGATGCATGTTCCACCTGAATTCCGGTCGGTCTCATCCTTTTCGTATTGGACTTCCTCTCCGTCGAATGCCGGATTGTCAATTGCAGATGATCCACCTTCAACCAAAACAAACCCACATCAGACTTGATTTAATGACTTGAACTATAGCGTCAATCCATTTTCTAGACATACGGTATAAAGCACACACCTGCACTGTGCACATTATCTGTTACGTCCAATCCGTCCATCATTCTCAGGATCGCGATGCCGTAGCTGGAGTCGAATGCATCGCTGTAGGAGAACCGTAGCTGGGAATGCATTGCTGTAGGAGAAACATTACACAAGATCAAAATACAAAGAAAAAAGTGCAACCAACAGAACAGCTTTTTTTCCTCCCTTTTCCCTCATTCCTCCTGAATAATACAGAACATCTCACGACTACATACATGCATAACTTCTCAAAACTGTTCACCTAGAAGTAGCACATTTGCACATTCACAATTCTGTTTCTATCATGACAACTCTCGGAAGATTTTAGCATGCGAACGGAGCTGCCAATGTTAATGTATTTGGTCTTGGCGGAATAGATCTGCTACGCTGCTGCTGCTGCTGAATTGCTGTTGGTTTTTGCTGTAGTTGCTGCTGCAAGCAAGTACAGGAACTTGCTACTTCCAATGCATACGGCGATACGGTGCTGTGAGTATTTAAGACATACTGCTGCTGCACAAATAGCATAAAAAATTACCCGTAGCAGCTCTATACAGGTGGAGCTGGGGAAGGTGGAGGGTTTCGGAGGAACTCTGAAAGCGCACTGCAAAATGCTCAAGTGGATGCTAATCCGCTATTTAAATGTAAAGCAGCAAGCCCATTGGCTGCATATGCAACATGAACCAATCGGCTTGTGTCAAGATGTTTAACGCTGTGAATATCATCAGTCACGTTAAGACCCATCAGCCTGCGCCATCTAGAGTTTCATGAAAGAACTAGGCATTTTCTCTATATTTTGTACATAACTTCTCAACTTTTCATTTGTAAAAAAGCACATTTGCACATTCACGTTCATAATTCTGTCTATTTTCTCTATATTTTTATTACCATACAGCTATTATTGTGTTAATTTATTGTCTATTCTCTTTATTATTAGAGCTATATTTCTGTCTTTGGTAACACTTTATTTCGATAGTCCACTTTAGACATTCTATTAACAGTAAGTAACTTTGCAACTACATGTCAACTAGCAGTTAGTAGAGTATTAGTAGACTGTCTGCTTAATATCTTCTAACACTTTCTTTGTCAACTTATT
>NW_015624192.1:1551-1820 GCF_001515625.1 Sinocyclocheilus rhinocerous
TCTACTAACCCTAAACCTACCCTAAGTCTACTCTGAGAGTTAGTAGACATGTAGTTGCAAATTAATGAGAATTAGTTGACATGTAGTTACTTATAGTTAGTAGAATATCTAAAGTGGACTATCGAAATAAAGTGTAACCCTGTCTTTTTATTACCTTAAATGATATGTATGTCTATACTTTCTGCACTGGAAGCTCAAATTCCTTGTGTGTGTAAAGACACCTTGCAATCAAGCTCATTCTGATTCTGATTTATGTGAACAAAAGCAGC
>NW_015624193.1:0-793 GCF_001515625.1 Sinocyclocheilus rhinocerous
GTATACTAACAGCACACTTGAATAAACTTCTTTTTCGTAAGGGATGTCATTAAACATTCAACACTGTCTCGATTAGAGGTCTCACAGCGGGAAAAAATTGTAGTACGATGGTATGATGTTCACGATCTGCTCCATTCCTTGGAAGTGCACCTCCTTGTAATCAGTATGTCTGTCACGGTTGAGACTCTCGCTCTGACATACTCACAACTGAAACCATTCACATGTCTTTTTCATGAGTTTAACCTTCAAGCTAAATAACTCCATTGCCTGTGTACATTTTTATTGGACCGTCCCTGGCGGAAAGTAACACATACACATCTAGTATTTGCTTGAGTGTGCTGACACTTGTGCTAGATGAAACAGCTATCCGATACTGTGCAGCCGCGAGTATGTGTGTGTCAGAGAAAGTGTATGAATGCAACCTTGCCGATGTCCTTGACTCGCAGAGAAGCTCGCTATAAAGAACAAGAATATTCCAGCACAGCCGGCATGGGAACACAAATGAAAATCCCATACTTTCCCAAGGGAAGAACTCTTAACGAGCACATTTAGAGATAATGTTGTGATTTTAGCTGAGAAACATAGTAAACTAGATAGTTAGTCAAAACAGTGATAACAGAACTTTGACAACAATGATAAATCAAGGAGACAGACAGCAGTTTTTCAACTGTAACAGTGTGATTTAGAAATGAGTTATTTCACTGCTTTGGATGTTTTTGCAAATATAAAACAGATAATATAAATATAAAATATATTATATATATATATATATATATATATATAAATGAAGAGT
>NW_015624194.1:0-292 GCF_001515625.1 Sinocyclocheilus rhinocerous
GATGTAGAGTGAGAACTGATATTTGTACATATTTTATGTAAGTATCTGCTATAAGGTTATAAAGACCTCACTGATTTACATTACAAGCCATCAGAATTTCATCTTACTTTTTGGTAAAATAAAAATCAGCAACTGCACCAAAATGCATAGTTTAGCTTTAGCCTCTGAATAAAACTGAGCTGTCTTTTCCCTCCCTTAAAGGGGTCATATGATGCTGCTAAAAAGAACAGTATTTTGTGTATTTGGTGTAATGAAATGTGTTTATGCGGTTTAAGGTTAAAAAAAAACATTA
>NW_015624194.1:520-631 GCF_001515625.1 Sinocyclocheilus rhinocerous
GTCAGGCCGGAGCGATGATTCAAAAACATGAAAACCCATTATAAACGAGGCATTCGCTTCATCCAGTGGGGACATTATTATGGATTATAATTACTTATACTGTCTTTTTAC
>NW_015624195.1:0-197 GCF_001515625.1 Sinocyclocheilus rhinocerous
AAACCATTACGCATATGGAATGTCCCCATAAAACATGGAAACACATCGTGTGTGTGTGTGTGTGCGTGTGCGTGTTTGGCTACTTGTGCAGTTATATTGACATGACCAATAAGCACCCTTTTGTATTTCAACAAATCCACAATCTTTCCTTTAGAAGCACCAGTTGTGCAGCTATGGCGTTTTCTGTATTTGGTTGG
>NW_015624195.1:227-547 GCF_001515625.1 Sinocyclocheilus rhinocerous
TTCAGTGTTACACAGCCTGTTGGTTAATCCTCTGTCCACCATAACACTTATTTAAAAATAATGCCATAATTGCATGCAAGTTACAAAATTTGTCTACATTTATTTAATAGCATAGATATTGCAAGCTATTGACTGCAGTAGGACTTTATAGCATTTGTGATATGAGACAATGTAAACTGAAAATGTTGAACTTCTCACCATAGAAAGTGAAAGTCTGTTTTTTAGTTATTCAAAAGTAAAGACAAGGTATAGGTTGGCCCTAAGAGCAATGTTCAATCATGAACATTGTTGTCCTTCCCACATAGCAAGCGATCTTGGCC
>NW_015624196.1:0-408 GCF_001515625.1 Sinocyclocheilus rhinocerous
TGGATTTGAGAAAGAAAACTGCATGCATTTTAAATTAATTTATTAACGGATTTGAATTAAATTCAATAGCATGTATCCTGAATTACAAATGATAGTAAAACCTGCATGGAATGCTCTTTTAGGCCCAAGTAACAAGACACACCTTTTGATGTTGAGGTGGAAAACTGTATGCATTTTAAATGAATTTATTAAAGGGGTCATATGATGTTGCTAAAAAGAACATTATTTTGTGTATTTGGTGTAATGAAATGTGTTTATGCGGTTTAAGGTTCAAAAAACACATTATTTTCCACATACTGTACATTATTGTTTCTCCTCTATGCCCTGCCTTTCTGAAACGCGTCGATTTTTACAAAACTCATCGGTCTGAAAAACGAGGTGTGCTCTGATTGGCCAGCTATCCAATGC
>NW_015624196.1:942-1047 GCF_001515625.1 Sinocyclocheilus rhinocerous
GCTCAGTTTAAATGTATTGTATGAATTGCCCTTACTCTGGAATAAAAAATACGGGGTGTATATTTACATTTAGTTAAAAGTGGCTGTGAACCATCAGCTCCAGTG
>NW_015624197.1:0-366 GCF_001515625.1 Sinocyclocheilus rhinocerous
TACATATTATTATTATTATTATTATTATTATTATTATTACTACTGGATTATTTTTTGTCATTTATTGTAATTGTGATCTGAACTGTGATTTGAGAAACATGATGCAAAAATATATATTATGTTATATTATTGTATTATACTATTATATTATATTACATTATATTAATAATATGTTTAAAATTATAGTACTTAAAAAATGCTATTGTACCATATTGTGATTATTTTAAATGTTTTTTTTTATCACTAAATAATATTATTATATTATTATTAGTAGCAGTGGTGGTAGTATTCATTTATTTAATATTATTTAATATTAATGTTTTAATTTTGTGCTATTATATTATTATAATTATGTATTATTGTTAC
>NW_015624197.1:387-649 GCF_001515625.1 Sinocyclocheilus rhinocerous
TTGCTACATATTGAATTATTATTATTATTATTATTATTATTATTATTGTTATTAATGTAGCATATTTTTACATATATTTGTAATTAATATTTTTATTATGCAATATAAAAAATTATATTATTTTATTATGCAATAGTAGTAATTTATTATCTTTAACACAGCTTTAATTTTCACTGAAAACCTTTTCGATTTTCTGTGTGTGGTTGATCATTATTGATATGTTTATGTTGAGGTTGAGGTTGCTCACGCAGCTCCTCTGGTG
>NW_015624198.1:0-130 GCF_001515625.1 Sinocyclocheilus rhinocerous
AAAGAGAATCCAATCAAACAAAGGAGACAAAAATATATACTTTATTTATTGAGAGAAATTATCCGGTGTTAAATATTTGTGAGTGGCAAAAGTATGTGAATCTTTGCTTTCAGTATCTGGTGTGACCCCC
>NW_015624198.1:596-1757 GCF_001515625.1 Sinocyclocheilus rhinocerous
GTATAATTCACAATTCATCGTTCCATCAATGATGACAAGCCATCCTGGACCAGATGCAGCAAAACAGGCCCAAACCATGATACTACCACCACCATGTTTCACAGATGGCACAAGGTTTTTGTGCTGGAATGCAGTGTTTTCTTTCTTCAAACATAACGCTGCTCATTTAAAACTAAATTTTCTATTTTGGTCTCACCCATCCACAAAACATTTTTCCAGTATTCCTCTGGCTTGTCCACATGATCTTTAGCAAACTGCAGATTTGCAGCAATGTTCTTTTTGGAGAGCAGTGGCTTTCTCCTTGCAACTCTGCCATGGACACCATGGTTGCTCAGTGTTCTCCTGATGATGGGCTCATAAACATTAACATTAGCCAATGTGAGAAAGGTCTTTAGTTGCTTAGAAGTTAGCATGCAGTCCTTTGAAACCTAGTGGACTTTTACACGCCTTGCTTTTAGAGCGTTCTTTGTGGGTGGAGCACTCCTGAGGAGGGTAACAGTGGTCTTGAATTTGTACACAATCTGTCTGACTGTGGATTGGTGGAGTCCAAACTCCTTTGAAACCTTTTCTATCCTGATGAGCAACAGCAACTCTTTTTCTGAGATCCTCAGAGATCTAATTTGTTTGTGCCATGATACACTTCCACAAACATGACCAAACTTTGATAGATCCCAGTTCTTTAAATAAAACAGGGCGCACACTGACACCTGATAGTCATCTCACTGATTAAAAACACCTCTGAACAGATGGACTCTAATTTCACCTTCAAATTATCAGCTAATCCTAGAGATTCACATACTTTTGCCACTCACAGATATGTAATATTTGGACTCTAATTTCACCTTCAAATTAATAGCTAATCCTAGAGATTCACATACTTTTGCTGCTCACAGATATGTAATATTGGATTATTTTCCTGAATAAATAAATGACAATGTATATATTTTCATCTCATTTGTTTGATTGGGTTCTCTTTGTCAACTTTCAGGACTTGCATGAAAATCTGATGATTTTTTGGGTTATATTTATGCAGAAATGTAGACAATTCTAAAGGGTTCACAAACTTTCATGCAGCACTGAGTATATATATGAACTTGCTGAATGCTGATTTTTTTTTCATAAAAATTTTTAATTTCGTGTAAATGTCAATCAATATCAATC
>NW_015624199.1:0-3419 GCF_001515625.1 Sinocyclocheilus rhinocerous
AGTGCCATATTTGTAACCAAAATTATAAGAATAAATTCCGCTAATTTAAATTCGACCCATCGTATGGCTTCTGAAGTCTTGGAATATAGGATTAGTTGAATGGACTACTGTTACAGGACTACTATATTGCCTTCTTTGGTATGTAATATCCCTTGGTGACCATTTAATTTTATTGTATGGAAAAGAGACATACAGTATATTGACGTGCCCTAGCATTATCAATGGCTAGACACACACACACACCAACACTGACAGAACACTGTACTCAAAATGATACATGACAACACACAGTCCATCAGTGTCCCATTCTGCTTTGGTTTAAAGTGACACTGTCCAGGAAGGAGACACTTGAAGGTGACTGTCTGGAAGAGCACACAGACACGTGTGTGTATGATGTAAACACACACACACACACACACACACACACAGATCAGACCACCTAGAGACAGAGCTGTTCCCATAATCCCTTGCAAAGCACACTAATAATATCACAGTCAGCCCATTTAACCTTTAAAGATATGCAGGGTAAATTAAGACAATTTACCAGCTGTGACACTGTATTTTTATTTAAAAATATGGGATTGTGATGTTGAAATGTAGCTAATTATTTAGCTGGTTTTCCTTGCATATTAATAATAGGTCATTGTGTCTCTTGCAATGTTTTCTTTTGCTGAAATAACTTGAGTGAATCAAAACTAATTCATACAAATTGTCTGCTAGAGTCAGATAATCACTGTCACAGTTTGATATAATCACTAATGACAAATTTGTTTTATTTACTCGCATTTAGCACTTGGTGAGTGAGATTTTGGACCCTGGTTCCAATTAAAAGTAAGTGATTCCTGTATGTCATTACATTTTACACAAGTACTTTTTCTAAAAGACTGTTTTCAATAACTTTGTAAATTAAGTTTTAATTTCCTGTTACTCTGAACAGTAATTCTGCCACATGTTGGCATCATATCACCAAAAAACCCACCAAAGAAGACCAGCTCACCAGACCAGGTCATGCAACACACCCACAGACTACAGAGAGTCTGTTCACTGACCAGAACACACAAATTGCATGCAAAAATAGCAAGCTCTTTTGTCATTGACTAGCTGCTGTGGAGATTTTAGCAGTCCACTGGAAACAGTGTTGTTTTTTTTCCAGATTGCTAATAAGCACATAGAATTAATTGCTGTGTTGTACATTGAAGGTACTTAGTAATGCAATTTTCAAGTTAAAAAACATGATTTATATGATGGGACCACTGAATTAATACATAAGTAAATAAAATAAAGGAAATCAAAATGAATGAAAAATAATGAATAAATGCTTAATTTCATTATATACTTATACTTAATGTTATGTTAAAGAAAAAAAATAAAATATATTTTTATATATATTAATTAAATTTCTCTCTATTGTAGAGTTGAGCACAATGCTAGAATCCCACTCTTGTAACATTTTTTTGAGTTCATAAAAAATAATAAAATAAATAGTTTAAAAATAATTGTATTTACTGCTATAATAAAGAAAAAATAAATCACACACACACACACACACACACACACATATATATATATATATATATATATAATAATTAAGTTTACACACACATATATATATATATATATATATATATAGTAAATAATTAAGTTTAACAATGCTAGAAGCTCATCAAGAGTCCTGCTGATCCCACTGAAATCCATACATAAAAAATAATAAAATAAAGAAATAAAAATAATTTAAAAGTATTTTATTTAATGGTATAATAAAATAATTATAAAAGAACATATATTCAAAAATAGGTTCAAGAAAATTAAAATAATTTTAAAATAATGTTTTATTTAATGCTAATAAATAAAATAACATTATAAATAAAAGAATAAAAATAATTGTAAAATATTTTATATAATGCTATAATAAAGAAAAAATATTATGTACAATGTGTACAAATATCACCTAAACCCACACAATATACGTTGCTCTAGAATATATATATTTTTTATTTTTATATTTAGTTTAACACGCTCTTTTGTTGAGCACAAAACGCTAGAAGTGCCTCAGGAGTCCTGCTAATCTCACTCTTGCTTTGCAACCTGTCGAAAATTAACGGCGAATCCGAATGGAGATCCGGTGTCACAAATCCAATGATATTCCGTGAAAGGCGAGGGCGTATAAGAATAGCTTTTATTGAGAGGCAGAGGGGATCATTTCTCCACATAAGAAGAGACTTTGACAGAGAAGGAGGGGAAGAACGCGAGGTTTTGCGCGCCGTTCCCTCGCCCTTCTGGAAGCATTCTCAGAGTGGGGAACCTTTTAGCAGCCAGTCAGCGGAGGATAATCTTCCCTCTCGCAGCACAATGAAGGAGATTACACAGAGAACATGTCAGCCGCCACTGGATTTGCCAGACAACACATCCCCTGTCCCTATCGATTTGCAGGCCTCTCATTCACGCTTTTCGCATGGGACTCACACATAGCCTGACTGCAACCGAGCAGGGCGCTTTGCATCCCTCGTATTCCCTTGCTTTGTCTTGCTCGGGGTATATCGCAGCGTGCATGTCAGCAGCTGTCTCAGTGTCGCACCTGGCGGTTGATTTTGCATATGCAATCACTGCACAAGTTAACCCCAACATTACACAGTACAGATGTTGCAATCCCCCGTGCTGCTTTATCAGAGCGAATATCAGCCCAGGACGGCAGCGGAGCATGAAACGCTCTAATTTTAGGGCAGATTTCCTCTCCTGAGACATAATCTAATTAATGGAATAACCAATCAATACGGTGCATTTCCATTTTTAGCTGTAATTTGTGGGGGATGTCTGCTTTGCGGCTAAAACATAAAGTAGCAGACAGCATTACGGTGTGGAACTTGCCTTCTAATAGTTTAATTTTGAAGCTAAATAATTTAAAATGCACAGCAGGGAACTCGCGGTCCAATAATAAGCCTGCAATTATTTAGCAAAAATGTAGTTAAAAAACAACTAAAAACCCATTATCTTTTTCTTTAAGCTATGAATCATTTAGAAATAATCAGAATGTAATTTAAATGTAAAAAAATAGTTTGCTGAATGTGACAAGCACTAGCGTGGTTTTTAGCATGAGACAGGATGGTTAAATGTGGTGTCTTGGTTATGTTGAATACATGTGCCAAGATATCATTAAGGCAAAGCAGGCAGACATCACTGGCTTGGTTGCACACACATGGCAAATAAGCTGTAAATCTGAGATCCACTGTTCGCAAACCATAATTTGGGCCTTCAAGTATGCATTCAAGCAAAAACTACCTTCACTCTTAAAAATAAAGGAAACAAAAAAAAGGATTAACAGTTTGACACATACAACAACTTCCTATTTACAGCACTATATATATATATATATATATATATATATATATATATATATTACAAAATGCTATAAATATATTTTG
>NW_015624199.1:4126-13833 GCF_001515625.1 Sinocyclocheilus rhinocerous
CCCCCACTTTCCATTGTTTTACTTCAATGATAGGTTAGAATTTTGTGAATGAAAGATCATGCAGAATTATTATTATTATATATATATATATATATATATATATATATACATGCACACACAGTATATAATTACTAAATATTCAATAGTTATATTATATTATATTATATTATATTATATTTTGTGTTCTGCAGAAAGAAAAAGTCTCACAGGTTTGGAGCGGCATAAGGGTGAGTAAATAATGGCAGAGTTTCATGTTTGGTTGAATTACGCCTTTCAGATCTTATGCAGTGTTGCTTCTCCAGTAAATGTATCTTGTTTTGAGGATTTTTAGATATTTTTGCTCGACAAAATTTAAACAAGACTCTAATTAAAAACTCAGTCCTGACCTCAAGGTGCTCTTCATCCATGTTGGGCATGGACAATAATTACGAAGTTCAAAAACTTTTCCATTCACTCAGCTCAGCGTTCCACATGAAGTCAGGAAAACATTGCGCCTAGTGCAGGCTTTGAATAAAGAGAAAAGGTCTTTGAATACAAAAAAAAGCCTTCCTCCATTCAGCATACCATCACGCAGTGACACCCGTGACCCAGACCACCCACACAGTAGGATTAAAACGCACCTCACCGGAAACTGACAGTGACCACTAGACTAAAGGTGTCCATTTTAGCCCAAAAAAAGAGGGGGGGAAAATGGCTTCCACACTTCAGCGACTCTGCCGTGATCAATATGCTAACTCCTGGAATGCGAAAACGATGTGTGCTTGTGTGAGGATGAAGGAATGCTTGACAAAGACGGATAGATTTGCACCGTCCGTGAAATGTCACTGATTCAGTGGAGGATGTCGCCTCCAGAGCACTCGGCTGTGTGATAAGACTGACACATCAGCACTCGCTTCAGAAGTGGCATGGTGCCACTCTCTCTCTCTCTCTCTCTCTCTCTTTCTCTCTCTCTCTCTCTCTCTCTTCAATATGCTAACTCCTGGAATGCGAAAACGATGTGTGCTTGTGTGAGGATGAAGGGACGCTTGACAAAGACGGATAGATTTGCACCGTCCGTGAAATGTCACTGATTCAGTGGAGGATGTCGCCTCCAGAGCGCTCGGCTGTGTGATAAGACTGACACATCAGCACTCGCTTTGGAAGTGGCATGGTGCCTCTCTCTCTCTCTCTCTCTCTCTCTCTCTTTCTCTCTCTCTCTCTCGGTCTCTCGCTCCTGTCATCCCTGACGAATGACAGTGGCCACCACTGCAGTCCACCCACCTCATGGGAACGGCCGAGAGAGAATGAGCGCAATTAAAAAATGGATGAGACACAATCAGGGGAGGAAATGTCAATCGAGGATTTTCAGGTGGTCACGGGTTTAATTGAAGGGTGATGAGCCGACAGTTCTGCTTGCCTCCTTTGAAAGGAAAGTGACTTGTTGACAGATTCCTGAAGAAAAAGTCTCTCTAGCTACTTGTAAACAATCAGAGGTTAGCTTTAAATACTGCAGTTTGTTCTGAAGTTTTATTGAAGGGCTCATTGCTTTTTATGTAATAGATTATGGTTACAATACAGATATGAATTATGATTTGCTGCTTGTTAAGTGGTTGCGGGTGATATTAGGGGGAGGGACTTTTATTATTTCTTAGAAATTACTGTGCAGAATTGACAAAATCCGGTGTAAGAAAATGACATGAACAAACATATACCAGATTAAATGCAAAAACTCAGTGGTGAGAAAAATATGAATAATAATAATACTTTTATTCTGCAAGGATGCATGTGTTTGAAATAAACATTCTTTTAAACTTTCTATTTGTCAAAGAGTCCACCAAAATGATGTTTTCAACACTGATAATAATAATAATTGTTTCTTTAGCAGCAAATCAGCATATTAGAATGATTTCTGAAGGATCATGTGACACTGAAGACTGGAGTAATGATGCTGAAAATTCAGCTTTGATCACAGGAATAAATTACATTTTACAATATAATCGAATAGAAAACTATTTTAAATTGCAATAATATTTCACAATGTTACTGTTTTTACTGTATTTTTTTAACAAATAAAGGCAGCCTTGGTGAGCAGAAGAGACTTTTTTTAAATCAATTTATCAGGATTTTTTTTGTTTGTTTTTTGTGGCCATGCAAATGTTTCTCAGCAAATGCATTCAAATGTTCAGTTCTTGAATTATTTGGGAACATATGTTGACAATTACTGTAGAAGTCACATTAAAACACAGTATTGATAGGAATTTTAAAATTAAAATACTTTTGATAATCAAATAAATATAAAATTAAAATGCATAATTTCATAATCCGTAAATATAAGTAATTTTTTCTAGTGGGCTCATCCACCTTATTTTTCCCGTAAGAGCGGGCACGGCCATTTGTAAATTTAATGTGTCTGGCTTCCGGTCTCATCCGCTTCCAGCTGTTTTTAGCTGCACAAAACAGCTCGTTTTGCTGCTTGATATTGCAAACTGGTGTTTCTTACCATATTATTTTAACGTATTATCTTAATTATGAACACACTGGTTTGTAGTGCAAACAGTTTTACCGTTTATTGCACGTTGTTATTCTTCTCATTATTTCCCTATAGGGGCTAATGAACCGGAAGTCTTGCCCATAGGCTTACGGAATAGTGCCATTGACCAAGGGTTATTATCATTAACTACAACTAAAACCATAAAATATATTTACTTGAAACAAAATAAATGTTAGCTGAAATAAAATGAAATACAATTATTTCAGCTAGTTACTAAAGTAGTAAAAGAACAAAAAAATTATAAATATAAAATTTAAAAACTTATTTAGTCATTGCTAAAGTACTAAAATTCATAAATAAAAATTATATCGACATTAAAAAAATATGCAAAAATACTAAACTAAAATTAAAGTTAAAATATGCAAAAATATAATTTAAATATTTACAAAAACTATAATAATATATCAATGACACTAAAATAACACTACATTGTTTCTAATAAAGGCACTAAGCTTAGAACAAATTCATACTGAAGAACTTTATCTCACAATTAGCTGTTTCATTTTTTCAGGCCTCCATACATTGCACCTCATACGGCCAGGTTACGCTGCAAAGGCACTTCATGCCGAAAAGTGTGGCTTCGACGCTCCACAGCCTGAGAGTGACAGAAAGCGAAAGGCGAGTTGTGCGACCAGAACTTATGAGACACACTGAGGGGAAACCGAGAGTCTCTGTAGTGCATCTCACTATTGACCTACAATCTGACCTGCTGTTTGGACTCCAAACGCTGCCCTCCCGCAACCCTCTCAGACAGCTGAGCGGAGCGCAAGTCTCGCCAGATATTACATGGATGTTTTTTTACTCCTGGCTGGAGGTTTATGTCGTATTGCTTTCATCTTTTGTCCCTCTTCGACTTCTCTTTCCCACCTCAGGCCAAGTTGCGTTTTCATATTCATTCAAAGTTCTGCATTGGCGTCTGCTTGCCCGTGTACGATATTTCTCAGCATAAGATCCCGTTCCCCGTGACTTCATGGAAACGTGTCCCTGCCAGAGACAAACTGTCCCACACCCATTGGAGGTGTGTAACTAATAGCTCAGGTCAGCCGCGCTCTCTGTATTTATGACACCGTGCCCTATGAAATATGAACGGGCGGATAGAGATGCACAACTTCCTCTCTTTTTTAAAGCTCGAGACCATCAGATGCAACAGTGATAAAATGCCATGGCTGAGAGGTAAACTAATAATAGTGTTCTCCACCTCAAACTGTCACATTGATGCTGGAGTCTGGAGCATGCGAATATCCACAGCTAAGCCACCTGGGTAAGATCCACAATGCCAATTAAACAAGTGGAGGAGGATGGATTTGAATATGTATGGGATATAAATGTGTGCATTAAAATGGATAGTTCAGGTTCTGGAGCACAAATTCTAAAAAAAAAAAAAAAAAATTTGGATTCTTTGATGAATATAAAGTTCAAAAGAACAGCATTTATATGAAAAAGAAATATTTTGTAACATTATGTAACAATGTCTTTACTGTCACTTTTGATCAATTTAATACATTCTCTTTTAATAAAAGTATTAATAAAAAAAATTTAATCTGACTGACTTGCTTTTTTCTGTGACAGGACAGTTAAAGCTGAGACAGGATCACACCATCTACATTTAAATGCTTGCTATGTTTGCATAACCTTTACATCATCCTTATATCCATCCCAAACGTTTAATGTTTTATATGAATGCATAAGCTTGCATTTACGGTATGCATTTGCAGATGTTTTTTTTTTTTTATCAAAGGGCAGACTGAAGGTATACATTTCATCAGTACTTTTTTTAATGCACGTTGCTGATTTCATCATGCATAATTGTGTATTGATGTGATTAAGGATCATTTGAGACCTGACTCAAAAGAACACTTCATTTGTGAGTCCACGTTTCATGAGCCATGCAGTCAGTTCTCAATGAATAGTGCTGTTCTGCTTTATTTCACTCTGAAATGTCACACTGCGGAAGTGTGGGTTGTGAATGCCATGTTATGTTGACTTAAAAGTGGCCTCGTAATTAATTATCAAAACTTCTATCAGCTAATAATAAGTCATGGAATAACTTCAACTGCGCTTTTCCGCTGATCTCAACAAAAACGTCTAGCGCTCATCTGACAATGGGGACAATATTTCACCGTGTTAAACTCTCACAGGAGGCAGTCAGAGCTGCGGAGCTCTTTCTGCCGGTAGCTAACACATTCACAAATGACCATTTATTACTTCCCACTATTTTTAAAAGGAGAAATGACAGCCTCTCTGTCAAATCTAACAAGGGAATAGCTTTCAGGTGCTTACTCCCCAATAACTCATCACAGCGACCTTTTGAACAGGAATTAGGGCACTTTTTATTTTTGCTCAGGAGCACCTTTTAGGCCTTTTGCATTTTAATATCTGAAAGTAGCACGGCGGACGTCATAGACGCACAACAGCTAACTGTCGTAATGTTGACAATCATTCAAACAGGAGAGTAAAAGTAACAGACAGGGACAACATGGCATCCGTAATGACATTTGCAAATGACATGAAAAGGTATTGAAATAGGAAATATGTACTGTAAAAAAAAAAGTTGTACACAGGGTTATTTTCGTTAACTAAAACTAAAACCATAGAAACAATTGTTTCTTGTACTAATAAATGTTAACTGAAATAAAATAAAAATATAAACCTTTTTATTTCAGCTAGCTGATGTGCTTGATGTACTAAAATCAGTAAAACTAAAATAAAAAAATTATAGAAATTACATATAAAAATATTTAAAAAAAATTTTTTTTGACTAACATTAAAATAAAAACAGAATATAAACATGTAAACTGATTCAAAATATTAATAAAAACTAGAGTAGTACCTCAAAGATATTACAATAAAACTGCTAGTAAATAAAGAATATTGGAGTATGTTTTACAAGAAAATACTATTTCCATTTTTCTACTTCAAAATTCCATGTTTATTTCAATGTGTTGCTTTCCAATTCTTTGTAATTATTTTTGCAATTTAATAGCAATTTCTGAAGTTGTAAACAGGGTTTTTATAGTTAACTAAAATGAAAACCATAATAACATTGAAACATAAAAACTATTTGTTGCTTGAAATAAAATTATAAAAAACGAATAATAATAATTTTAAAAATAATAATAATAAATTTATTTCAGCTATTTCTATTTTAATTTAGTTTATCTGGATGCACTAAAATCACTCAAAATTAATAAAAAACAGAAACACACAGATATGTGCAAACTAAAGATACAAATATAAACAAAGATTACTAAAAGAGCAAAACAACAATTGCTAAAACTTTAACTTAAATGAATATAAAAAATGAAAACTGATTCAAAATATCTCAAAGATACTAAAATAAAACTAATTATTGTAGTTTGTTTTACAAGAAAATACTAAATACTACTATTCACAATGTTTAATTCATTGTGTTGCTGATTTGTTTTGTTTTTTTTTATTTGTGAAATTTACTAGAAATTTCTAAATGAAAATTGTTTTCTACACCATTTCTTTTTTTCAGGGATGGACTTGATTTCATCTACTGGCAATTGGATTCTGAAATGTGGTCTTGTGTATTAATCAAATCTTTTGAATGAATCATTTGATTCGGTTCATACAATGGTCAGAATGAATCACTCTAATCAATAGAATGGGTCACGCTAACCAAAACAAAAATGTTCTTCTGCATAATAATTATGCACCGATGAATCCTCCACAGTAAGTTCAGAAACGAGTCAATTTTGATTTCATGTTGATTTAAGGTCTTTTCACATTCTGTAATAGTAGCTAAATGCTCAGAGGACAAATGATGGCACCACATGGCAATATAAAAAGAGAATCTTTAACAGAAAATTTGATCTTGTAAATATGACATCAATACATGAATCATGTGTTTATTGTGGAAATCTGACCTCAGGGCTGTCGAGTCGCTGCTCGGTGCACACAGACATGGAGACGCGAGCTCTTTTCTCCGTCTCCTTCACTCTCAACCCAAATCTCCACACTCTAATGTTTTGATATTTCTTTATCGTTATGTACCAATTCGGCATGCTTGGTCCTCTGGGAAATCAGTTACCACACCCCTTTCTGCTGCCATCAGGACGAGAGCGATAGTGAATTTCTTTCGGTGGTTTCAGAGTACCAAACCAAATTAAGTAGGTGAATGAAAAAGCCAGCAGGGCTCTCGTTGCGGCGTCTCTGTCCTTGGCATCACCGTTGAGTGTTGTCTAAATAATTCACTAATAAAGCGAAACATAACAGACACCTCCAGACGCCCAGAAAGCGCGCAGTTAATCCCATAAAATAGAATAAAGAATTTTTTTTCTTTATCTCAAGGCTGAGATGAAATAATAACGCAATATTAAAGTGTGCAAGAGAGCACAGCCCTCGCTACAAATAACACGGCGCCTTGGGTATACGGTATTACAGTCAGAAAGATTGTGCTTCTCATATCACAGATTCTGTTTCAGCAGTTGGAAACTTTGCCATTTGTAATCTATTTGACTTCTGTAATTTGACGTATTTTTGTAAAATAGGATTTTCATTTGGAAGAAAATGTAGGGTGGGACTGGATTTTATCCATTGGAAATTAATTGGATCGTGAAAAATGGGTGTTTCCTAAGTATAGAGTGCAAAATCATGACCTTCCCATTCATTCTCTAAATAGTCATTGGTTATACACTACCGTTCAAAAGATTGGGATCAGTATTTTTTTTTTAATTGAAAGAAAATGATTCCTTTGAACTTTTAAGAATCCTGAAAAAAAGTATCACAGTTTCCAGAAACATACGAAGCAGCACCAGTTTTCAACATTGATAATAATCAGAAATGTTTCTTGAGCAGCAAAAATTAGCATACTAGAATGATTTCTGAAGGATCATGTGACACTGAAGACTGGAGTAATGATGCTGAAAATTCAGCTTTGATCACAGCAATAAATTACATTTTAAAATATATTTAATTTGTATTTCACAATATTATTGTTTTACTTATTTCTGATCTTATGCCTTGATGAGCATAAGAGACTTCTTTCTCATTATAACCTAACCCTAATTAATTATCTATCTATCTATCTATCTATCTGAGATATATGTATAGGTTAATATATTTATTATTTATTATATTTTATTTATTTATTTTAATTATTATACTATATTTATTTATTTTTTGGCAGATGCTTGCAGAAAAATATTACCATGGAATGATGTTATACAGCTGAGATAAGGACAATACCTTGACTTCTGGACTCTTCTTTGGCCTTTTGCCATAGAGTAAGCTAATCATTTGAATCAGAAAGAATCTCGAAACACCACAGGCCGCAGAGCACTTCATCTGAGGTTTAACGTTACCATCTAACCCACGATAAGCTACTTACCACCGAGGAGTCAGGGGTAAAATATTATCAGAACATCAGCATTACTTATTAATTTGAGCATTTATTCCTGGACCACAACTCCAATATAACATGTCACCTGTTCTCGAAAAAGCAAATTGCCTGAGAAGTGTATTGAATTACCCATACCCCCATTCACCGGAAAAACAGGTCTTATACAGATAACAAGAAAGGCGATATTTACTGTGGCCTGCAGGCTGTGATGTGTTGTACTGATTTGCCAGCTGGGTCAAGTCTTAAGATGTGCTCAAGAGTGAGAAAGCCACGATCGTGTCTTTATTTTATACTCCACCGTTGCTTTTTAATGAAAAAAACTTTCGTGTTTTAGACTCAGAGCCTTAATAACCTCTCTTTATAATCTAGTATGATACTTGTATGACTGAAGCAGGCATAGCCACTTTATTTATTCGTTTCTCGACAGCCTGCTTGTTTTCCGCTACCATTATGTGGTTATTAAAGTTGCAAACAATACCGCATGTTGTGAATCAACAGACGGATACTTACGCTAAAACAGGTGCATGCAAACGCTCCTAAAGAGGCTAGCGGCGCACCTGTTTAAATGCTCCAAATAGTGTAATTGATGTATGCTCAGCCAGCGAATAAGTCTGAACTGACATACAGGCAGCGGCACTCATTTATAACTTTAATAAGGCAGAAATGCATTACACAGTTTCTTCTTGCTCCGTCCCCAGTAGGCAAGTATTGATGTATTCAAAGAGGACGCTGCCCCCACTGGATGTACCTTGTTTCCTTGTTTCTTTGTCTACCTTTGCAGGAATTGTTTTTGCTTGTACTTTGTACAGATGGTGATAGATACTTGGCCAGATGCATATTTAAAGGTGTCCATAGACAAATGTTTCCCCATTACAAAGTTTTTTAAATAGTACTTTTTAAAATGTGTTTTAAATTATGTACACCCACATGAGATAGGTAATATCAGCATTCCTGGAAGGCCTTTCATCCAATCAGATTCAAGGAACAGAACTAACTGTTGTGTTTTTTTTGTTTGTTTTTTTTGTTGTTTTTTTCTGAAATTGTATACATATATAATGAAATTTTTGTTTTTAATTATAAATCCGTGAGATATGGCTGTATATCGGCACGCTGTGATTACCTACGACACTCTACGACTGCCTGTGGCATCACAGCCGTGCCGATATACAGCCATATCTCACTGCTACTCGTGTGATATTGCTCATATATCTTTTAAAGGATTAGTTCACCCAAAAGATTTAATTCTGTCATTTAATTACCCACCCTCATGTTATTCCAGACCCATAAGACCTTTTTCATCTTCGGAACACAAATTAAGATATTTTTTATGAAATCCGAGAGCTTTCTGACCCTGCATAGACAGCAACATAAATACCACGTTCAAGGCCCAGAAAGGTAGTAAATAAATAGTCCATGTAACATTAGTGGTTCAAACTTAATTTTATGAAGCTACGAGAATACCAGGCGCAGCGCATCTGGGTTCTACGTCAGAACGGCGGTTCCTGCGTCAGCAGCACCACACGCATACGTCAACATTTTTGAGTAAAGTCACTATTTTTGTTTTCTTTGCACACAAAAAGTAATTCTCGTATAAAAGTAAAGTTGAACTAATTTAACGATGTTCTTACTACCTTTCTGGGCCTTGAACGTAGTAATTACGTTGCTGTCTATGCAGGGTCAGAAAGCTCTCGGATTTCATCAAAAATGTCTTCATTTGGTCTGTGGGTGAGTAATTAAAGGTGGGGTAAGTGATTTCTGGCAGCCAATGTTGATATTTCAAATCACCAAAACAAACACGCCCCTACCCCAAAA
>NW_015624199.1:13995-34231 GCF_001515625.1 Sinocyclocheilus rhinocerous
TCTTTTGTTCTGCAGACGTTTTCCTCTTTTGTTTTTTATCTGCCATCTCTATCTTTCTGTCGCTCGGCTCGGCTAATGTCCGTCCTGTGCACTGAGCGCTCTCTCCTCCGCATCATGAGTAGACACGCCCCTTACTGCTGATTGGCTGCAAGTTTGTTTTGGTACTCGGCTCGACATTTTTGAAAAAATACATACTCCACCTTTAATGACATATTTTTCGTTTTTGCGTAAACTGTCCTTTAACTATGTTTTTTCTTCTCTCAGAAATTGTATATATGATTATAAATGATAAAATGTATATATGCATGTTATTTATTTTATTTTTCAGAAATGTTGAAATTGTGTATGTATATATAAAAATAGATATAGATAGATAGATAGATAGATAGATATATTTCTTATGTTTATATGTATTTATTATGTATTAATCATCTAACATATCTGCCATCTTAAGACTGACAATACCAGCAGGATTATTGTAATGAAATGGAGATGGTAGAAACTGATTCCAGGTCAGCCATTTGAGATCACTACCTAGCCGTGTTTTAATGTCTGGCCTTGACTGATGGCTAGGAAAAGCTCTTAGGAGAGTCTCATCTCTGTTTATCAGACACACTGAGTGGAGCAAACACATGGCTCAGTGACCATATGCTACATTACATCCATTATGGCGTCTGGATAGGATACTGATGTTGATTGAACCCGCACACACATACACACGCACACGCCAATAATTGCATCTTATTGTCAGTCTCTACTTTATGGTCTCATTCCAATACTGCTGATGAAACAGTTCAATTAGTTTTTGTCAGTTCATTTAAAGCTGAGTAACATTTTATTGTCAAATACGTTCTGCTCTCTGAGTAGGAAAGACAAAGCCCTGGCAAACATCACCAGATGGGTTCGTGACAAAACCAGGCAGAATCCGGCTCCGAAACTCCTGATAAACCTGGAAAAGAGCCAGAGAGGTCAAAGGTCAGAGGATATTTTCATATATTAAAAAGACGTCACAGTTTAAGGAAAAAGGATCATCAATGCATCTATGTTTATTTGTCACATGGTTTTGATAGTTTCTCCAGCTCTCAGTGTCGATTTTAACTGCTAGATGAGCACAGCTGAACTTAATGGCAGTGAAGAAGTAGAAAGTATCTATTATATTTCCAACTAGATAATTGGAAAGCGTGTAGTTATGTCTTGGAGCCAGTGAAAATGGCTGGATTCCATTTTGCCGTCACACTCCAATCGCTGACATCCTTGGGCTAATGTGGAAAAGTGCCATGGTGGTTTTAACAATTTTCTGTCTTTAAAAGAAACATTAAGGTTGGAAAGTTGATTATTAGGACTAGATTTTCACATTCTCTGAGAAACTGCAAGAGCTACTTACCAATGCAAAACTATAGGGTGCTGGGAATGGTTGCCAGGGGGTTGCTAAGGTGTTTTGATGGGGGGTATTTTTTATTTTTTTGTATGTTGTGCTAATATATTGCCAATACGGCTATATTGCAGTCCTAAATCTGAATATAGATATGCTGGGTCTCTGTATAACTCTGAATAACTCAATGCTAATATGGGATTTTTTGCCAGATTTAACATATAGGTTGTGTACCAAAGTTTAATACTTATGAGCTGGGCTTTAGAAAAACAAATTAGTAAAATTAGAGGTTGGGATTTTAATTTACTCTGTGAATTGAGTCTTTTGAATCCATTAACCAAAACGTTTTTTTTTTTTTTTCATTTGTTCACTGATTCATCCAGCAATTTCTTTAGTTTACCTATTTAGAAAAACTAATAATGAATTCATATATTAAATATATATTCAGTCATATGAAAAAGAAATGAGTAATAAATACATATTTTATGTATTTTATAATAATTTATATATACAGAGAGATTTTTTTTTATTTTTATAAATATGTTAATGTTTGTGTGTGTGTGTGTAATATTTTAATGTTTTATATTATAAATTTATAAATTTTCATTAATTTTTATAAAATATGAAATTTGATGAATCGATCGACATTCCCCCGTTCATTCAGTCTACTGAAGTCTATTTCATCTATAGCCTCTTGATTACAAACTAGATGATTGATTTGTTTATTTTCATTCATGAATGAGAAGATTCATTCGGAAGTGCCTCGTTCTTAAACAATGTATTTGAACATCAAAAAAATGTCAAGTACACAGAAACCATTTTGGTGATCTTGACCTTTTTTAGTCTCCAAAGAACCATATAGCTGAACTCAAATGACTTTTGATTCTTAAGTCGCAAGGATCCTTTATTTTTAACAATATGGTCTTCTAAGATAAGCTTCTTTTCAACTGAATGCAGTATCTTAACTCTAAAACAATGCAAAACTGAAAACATGAGACCTAACATACGCACATGTGGCTGTTTGTTCTTTTGCTGTGTGTTTTCGCTCTCATCCTGTATTGAGTGAGGTCACTTTGACACCGGTTATCTCTCTCACCCCTCCCTCTGAAACCTTGATCGTTTTGTGAAACTGTTAGACGACGATTCGTTTAAAGACTCCAAATGACCACGTGTGTCTCCACGAGACTCATTCCTTCTCTCCTTCTGTCTCCCTCCCCGGCCCCTGACAACTCTGATGGCCGATCCTCACACTCACACACACACACACACACACACACACACACACACATACACACAGAGAGAAGCAGATGGGTTTTCTGCTGGCGTAATGTGCTTTGTTGTGTGAAGGTATCAATCAGAGCGCTGCAGATTATTAGAGTGTCTGAAAGAGATCAAACAATGTTGCCGTCTGCCCCCCCCGCGCGACTGATTTACAGAGCGACTGATAAAGTACTCCAGCTCTCTGTCAGGGCCCAACATGACGGCCGGCCGCACTCGCCGGATAAATTATTGCGCAGGAAAGCCATAACGTCTCTCCGCCTAGCAACTATAGCAGCCCGCCGGCACCCACAGGAGACTGCCTGCCATAATGGCGTTGAGTCCAGGGTCAACATTTACTGTAACTAAGGGGTTGAAACACTCCCGCCCATCCCATCCCCCTTCCTGATTTTTTAGGTGCCCTCCTGTATTAACCTCGCGGAACGTCTTGTTCCTTTGACAATTTGCATATCAAATGTAGGTCCTCGGAACGGCCTGTAAAGTCTATTCAACATCCTCATCTGGTTAATTAGTTCATCACTATTACTGTGGTTCATGCTCAGGATAAGTGATTTGAACGAACCCCTAACCCTAACTATGAAACCACGCATAAATCGTCCGCACCGCCTGTGCTACAGACATGAATGAGAGCTCAGTTTATGCAGCTTGTTGTTGCTGTTATATTTCTAAGCACATGGACTTGCAGTTTTCATCTGGCGGATGAAGGTCAGGGCTTCAAAAACCTGGAAATAGTGGTTGGGGTTTTAATGTACTCAGTGACTCTTTTGAATCAGTCAACCAAAAGATTTGTTCACATT
Organism: Sinocyclocheilus rhinocerous; assembly: GCF_001515625.1. Lineage (NCBI taxonomy): Eukaryota > Metazoa > Chordata > Actinopteri > Cypriniformes > Cyprinidae > Sinocyclocheilus > Sinocyclocheilus rhinocerous. The sequence continues at coordinate 17,443 of NW_015624199.1, forward strand.
CATTCATTCATTTGTTCAGCGACCTTTTCTTCAGATTACATATTTGAATGAATGAATGAATGAATGATGCATTTATTGTGTATTGTTGTACACCCAAAGCGCTTTACAATCATGTGGGGGGGGGGGGGGTCTCTCCTCAACCACCACCAGTGTGCAGCATCCACTTGGATGATGCGACGGCAGCCACAGGACAACGGCGCCAGTGCGCTCACCACACACCATCTACAGGTGGAGAGGAGAGAAAGTCATAGAGCCAATCAAGTGGTTGAGGATTATTAGGAGGCCATGATTGACAAGGGCCAGGGGGGCAATTTGGCCAGGACTGGTTATTTAGAAAAAATGATCAAGTCATAAATATATGTGTACAATTTTCAAAAAAACTTTACAATTCTCAAAAACTATTTGGTTTAATTAGAGGTATAAAGATGAAAATATAAAAAATATGGCAAATGATTTTATTAATGTTTTTAATTAGTTTCATTTTACCATTTTTTTTAGTTAAAGTTTTAGTAATTTTGTCGTTTTTGTAAGTTTTATAAGAGTATTATACACAGTTTTGTAAGTTTTGTAAGAGTATTACACACAGGGGCGCTGCTAGCAATTTTGGGCCCTATGAAAAAATATGAGGTTGGGCCCCCTACCGCACCAAACATATACTATATTGCCCAAAGTTTTGGGACCCTCCCTTCTAATGAACAGGTTTGACTACTTTAGTAATTTCCACGAGTACAAATCTTAATGTTTAAGCTAGGGCTGTGCAAAAAATCTAATGCGATTTTCATGTGCATCTCGTCAGTAAAGCCGCTTCTGTGATTAGTAGTAAATCTCCAGCACGTGCTTTCAGATGGAGTGGCATTTACTACACAGAGCCGTAGTTCACTGACAAGCTATACAAAATCGTGTTCAAAATCGCAGGCGATTCATTGCCGATTTTGAACGTGATTTTGTGTAGCTTGTCAGTGATCTACGGAATGGTATATATCTGCTTTTTCATTCACAATTTCTTGTGTTATGAAATAAGTGAAGCTGATTTCTCATATATTCAAACGCTGAAGGCTTCAATCTGTGTTGACTGAGATTGAGAAAGCCTAGTCTGTGCATGGTTTTAAAGGTCACATATTATACACCTTTCTGGAGTTTTATTTTAGGTTTTGATGTCCTTAAGAATATATATTTGCGGTATAAGTACCAAAAACCATCTAAATATATTTTTACAGCTCCTTTCTCAGGAGCTCTGCTTTGAACAGGTCGATTTTGGCCTGTCTAATTAATATGCATGAGCCTCTCTTCTGATTGGCCTGTTGTTTTCCAAAGTGAAAGTGAAACAAAAATCGTGCTTTCAAAAGCAGTTTCAATGCCAGGCATAATAGCGGCTCCCTGCCTGATGCCCGCAATTTAAACAGACCGGATTGCGGGGGGTATGAGGGGGAGGGGGGGATGGGAGGATCACGATGCCGGAGTTCTGACGATTTGTGCTACCCGCTCAGATTGCGATAGCGAAAAATGCTACCTATCAGATTGTGCTACCAGCATCTTATTCATGTGGTTTGAGGCTTTTTTTAATGTCCATACCTAAACCTACCCGTCCATACCTACCCTTACCTTAAACTTACCCTTAAAACAATGCAAATATATTTTTGGTAGCATAATCTGATAGGTAGCATGTTTCGTCGGTACACCAGCAATTGTCACGTAATTGACTGTTTTGAAACTTATATGTTAGTTACATAGCCCTTATACCTCAGTTATCATGAAAAAAGCCAGGAAATTTCAGTTTTGACAATATGGGACCTTTAAAGACAGTATACAATCAATAGAAGACGAAATTATACATATTTAATATACTAAATATGGCGTCTACTTTGGCATCACTCACATTTTCTTCAGACTGTGTCAAAATCGAGTTTCATAAAATAGTTTCAAGCACTTGAAGGAAGTACTTTTAGAATAAATAAACTGATTTGAGAGTGCTTGTCTTATTCATTTCGCTCTAGAGCCTTATGTCACTGTCACGTTACAACTGCATTGTAAAAATCTCTCGGCGGGACGTTAATTGAGCATAAAGCATATTCAAGTTGCCTGACAAAGTAACTTGCCGGCACCCGAAAATAAAATGAACTGTCGATCAGCAGAGCGGTGTTTTGTCCATTTTCAGCTATTTTTGGGCCGTGCTTTGTTTCTGGTCAATTGATAATTGTAGGATATCAGAAATTGCCTTTCTCAGAGTGAAAAGCTATAGCCCTTAAAACCTTTCAAACAAAAGTGACTAACTTTTTAGCTACTGGATGAGAAAAGGATGAGAAAACAGGAAGAAGAAAATAGAAATGTAATTTTCTCGGTGAAAGCCCAGAGTCTTATGGGACACTGAAGTAGAAACTACGAGATAAATAAGTCACCGTCACCCAATGAATCTCACTCAAATAGGAAACATAACTATTTGATGCTCTTCTCTAGTTCTTGTTTTGTTTTGTTTTTTTACTTTCAATGCCATTTTACCGGTCAAAGTGTGAGGTCACGAAATTCACTCTCAGCCATCACAGGAGAGACATGACTGAAAAGAGTGAAGAAAGTGGCATGCAGCTAAAAGATAGATGCTGTCAATCGGCGCTGATGAATATTTTACTGGTGTTTTATCCATTAGAGCTTTTTTCCATGGAAAAAAAAAAAGCATTATACAACACATGCTGTCGTGAGAGCTAGTGCAAGGTTGCAGTTTCAACTAAATTCTTATTCTGTCCTATTTCCTTATGAATATATAGTTTTTTATTGTGTTTCAACCCAACTCTGATCACATCTGAGACACTTAAAAGAATAGTTCACAAAAAATGAAGATTTTCTGAAAATGTACTCACCCTCAGGCCTTTTTAAGATGTAGATGAGTTTGTTTCTCCATCAGAACAGATGTGGAGAAATTTAGCATTGCATCACTTGCTCACCAATGGATCCTCCATGATTTTCCCTTATGAATTAAGATAATTTTTCTTACCCCATTGGCAGTATGCTTCTCAAGTAAATGTATCTCTATTAAAGAATGTTTAAATAATTGTATTGGGAAACAAGACAAAATTACTAAGAAAATGATGTTTCTGCACTTCATTGAATGGGTGCCGTCAGAATGAGAGTCCAAACAGCTGATAAAAACATCACAATAATCCACAAGTAACCCACACCACTCCAGTCCATCAATTACTGAAACAAATCCACCATTAAGGTATTTCATAACTTGAAACCATTGCTTCAGGCTAAAATATTAGTCCTTTACCCATTATGTTGATTTCTCCATTTAAAAACGTTGTCTCATCTGAATCAGGAGAGAAATATGCACAGATCAAGCACTGTTTACAAACTAAATAGTCCAAAGCAGTTATAAATACATATGTGGGTGGATTTTGATTTTGAGAAGACAGGGAATAGACTTTTTCACTGGAGAAAGCATTATTATGGATATTATTATGGACTCATATTTTGACCAGAAACGATGGTTTGAAGTTAAGACACTTTAATGTTGGATTTGTTGCTTACAAACACACAGCTTTTCACTTCTCAAGATGTTAATTGATGGACTGGAGTGGTGTGGATTATTGTGATGTTTTTATCAGCTGTTTGGACTCTCATTCTGACGGCACCCATTCACTGCACAGGATCCACTGGTGAGCAAGTGATGTAATGCTACATTTCTCCAAATCTGTTATTCTGATGAGAAACAAACTCATCTACCTGTCAAATGGCCTGACGGCGAGTACATTTTCAACAAATTTTCATTTTCACTCCTATATTTGATTTTAATGGGAGTTATCTAGTTTTCTTCTTGAGGTGTTGTTGTTCTGCCTCCCAGCCTCTGACATTTGTAGAATCCAGCTGATTGTAGCCAGTTTTTCCATCCCAGAACCTCCTTATCTTTGGTGGAAATGTGTAATGATAATATGTGGAAAAGATTTCAACCCAGTACTTTCACTTTCTATCTCTCTTCGAGCAGCGCCATCTCTCTATTGTAATGATGCAGCTCGTAACAGCCCTTAGAGTGACCTTTCTTTAATTAACTGCATCTTGATGAGCGGATCTACATAGAATGTGAAGGTTAATTAATGAAGTATCACTGCTAGTTTTAAAACCATCACCTAATGGATGACAGCTGGGCCCACCACTCGCGATTTTACCAGCCAACTCATTAGCAACTCCGACCCGATTGACGGCTCTTCTTTGGTCTGCAGACCATGAGCAAATTGTATTAAAAAAGAACAGGGGTCCCTGATTCCCACTCGTTTCAAAGGAAATGTGATCACTCCTCTCAGCGGATTCATATGCGATACTCCGTTTGAAAACGTACTTGAGGAAGCGAGAGCCAGAGGGCCGCGCTTACGTTCCTGACACAGAACACACGATTCAGATCAGACTCTATAAAAAATGCAGATGAAAGCAATATAATATCTCCATAAAGACTGAGGAGTGTGTAATCTGTTTCCTGCAGTCTGATCTGTGACGGATGGTGATGGATAACTCCGGGTCGTAATAGCGCGCAGCTTCATCTTGATAAGACGCCGCTTTTGGGTGTCTTTTATTTCCAGATGCATTGCAATCCCGCTTATCGTTGCGATTAGAAGACATCAGATACACATTAGCAAATGGAACATAGTGTAAAAAGTGTTTTATGACTAGAGGGGACAGACTAAAGGAGAGAAGATATGATTACTGGGCTGGTAGAGTTTCTAATACGTGGGGAGGAAAATTTGATAAAGCACACGAAACTTAACTTACTACGAGTGCATGATCAGCTTTTAGCTAGAAAACCATCTCTGAAACGGCACAACAGTGTTGATCGCCACATGTAATTTATTTAGAGATGCAATAGATGACATATCTGGCCAAACACATTGTTTTTTTTTTTGTTAGTAAATAGTGCATTTTTATTATTTGACATGCTTTTATAAGGGTATAAAAAATATTTGTAATACTGGAATACACGAGAAGAACTAAAAAATAATAATAATAATTAAAGCTTTTATTTAAGAACTCTGAAAAAGTGATCATTGCCAAATGTAATTAATATACGGAGACGAAGCATTGCATATTTGGCCAAATATATAGTTGTTGTTTTTTTTTATTAGTAAACATTGCATTTTGATTATTTGAGATGCTTTTTTAAATCCAGGTGATCTGGAGGGGAAAAAAAAACTTAAAGGGAAAAATAATTTGTAATACTTTGAGAAAAAAACAAACTAAAATTAACATAACAGCTTTTATTTAAGAACTCTGAAAAATTGATTATTGCCAAATGTAATTAATATAGGTAGAATTTTTTTTTTATATTTGGCTGAAATAAAATAGTTTTTTGATTAGTAATATTTGCATTTAGATTAATTTAAATACTTATTTTTTTTATCAAGGTGATCAGACAAAAACCTTAAAGAGAAAAATGTGTAATACTTTGAGAACTAAAAAAAAACAAAAACAAACGCATAACAGATTCTAACACAGTGATAACTGCCATATGTTGTTAATTTCATGCCATAAATCACCTCATATCTGCCCCCCAAAAAAGTTGTTCTTGCCATTGTGATCTGCTGTAATTTGTGAGCTCTGCATTTTCATTACTTGAGCTTATTATAATGATATACTATCCTATAGGACATTGGAAAAGCCTTGCAGGCAAAAATGTCCACTTTAGGGATCAAATAAAGATACTCAATTACGCCTTATTGTGACAGCATGTTGAAATATTAGCCATCCGTGAATTCCCACAGTAATGCATTATACTGCCAGTTAAACTACAACTCCAGTGAACAGTATAAGAAGATATAAGTCATTAACACAAAATACAAACAATGAGTAGACCTAGCTGTCTCTAGTAGTTTATCAATATTATATTTGTATATCTGCGTTATCATTTACTCATGAAACACTTTCTTTCCTTCAGAATGTTCACTGAATAATGATGTTAGTCTTTTCTCACATAAAGCAATTGTATAACTTCAGAGGACTGAAAACATTTGAGCAGTGTGACCAGTCTTCATATATCCATAAAAGACACCAACTCTGAATCAACATATAAAGCTGCTAGATTTTCATTATATTGAAATCATTATGATGACATTTTGTGATCATTGCTTGAATGTGTTCATTGTTTCTGCTTAAATTAATGCATGATGCTAACTAACTTCATGATTTGTAAATCTATAGATAGAAATCTAACATTCGTGTTTGTGTGAGTAAATGATGACAGATTAAATATAATTGTTATTTTAGTATTTATTAATAATTTAGTAATTTAGCTTGTATTTTATATTTATTTTAGTGCATGTTTTATTCATTTTATGTGATTTTTTTTTTTTTTTTTTTTTTTTCAATTTTAATTTTACTTTAGTAATTTTTGTACTTCAGCTTATTTTATTTCAGTTAATTGCCAAGGCAACATTTAAATAAGTTATTTAAATTCAAGTGTTTCATCTAATATTTAAATTAGAGCTTTATTTCAATCAATGAAAACTATCGGTAATCATTTTTTCGGTTTAGTCAACAATAACAACACCTCTAGAAGATATTTGAAATCACAATCTGTTTTTGTCGCACCATCAGGCCATTAATGCAACAATTAATGTTTAGGCAGTCATCACAGACACCGGTGACGGCGACGCTTTTGTTTTCTTATCAAAAGCTAAAAGCTTTATTTCAAAGCTTTCAACTCCTCCAACAGTGTTGTTTAATTCATTAAGAGCAAAATCTTTCATAGAGTCACGGAGCAATTGCAAGACTGTGAGCTTTACGAAATGTGAATGATTTGGGGTGTATTGTGCATCTCTTTGCAGTCTGCACCACGTCAGTCGGATTGACCCTGTGCCTTCCACCTTTTAGCTTGTTTTGCTGCCTGACACATTAGACACACGGCTGCTGCTAAACATGAGCAAACCTCAAAGTGACTGAAGACAGCAGACCAAACTTCACTGAAACCTGATCTTCAGGCCCCTGAGCTGCTGACGGAAACCTGTAGATCAATGCTAAGTTAGTCTTGACTGACTAAAACTCACTGACTGTCTATCTTTCTGTCTGTCTGTCTTCCTGCCCGCCCATCCATCCATGTGTCTGTATAGTTTAAATATTTTTGGTCTCATTTATAATTAACTGCCCTATACTGATGCGTTAAATTGACAGTTAATGCCAAATGTTCATCTGTTGCTAAATGCGTTTGCGATCGTTCATCCATGGAAAGTGCATCCAGGTATTCAGCTAAAACTCTTCCGGCGCTGCGCTCGTGTCACCAAAGACAGGCCCGTCTCACACTGCAGCTCACCAGCGTTTGAAAGCAGATTCGCTGGCGCAGCACTTTAACGTTTCAGTCTGAAATATCTGACACCAGACGCTTACCCGGGACCGCTGAGGATTCTGGGAGGGGGTTTAGCAATCTTGACAGGGAACCTCCCCTGTAAGCGCCTTGTTTTTTTCCCATTAGTTTGGCGCAGAGACACTTGCCCTTAAGACCCAGGGACGGGCGCAGATTTAAGTGGGCAGTCAGGAGAATCCTGGCGGTGTGGCAGGTGCGAGATCTGGCTTCATTAGCTCCCAACACCTCTGTCCAATTACAAGACTCGCACCAGCGGTGACAACCCTGAGTGTGTGTGTGTGTGTGTGTGTGTGTGTTACAGGGTGCGTCGGTCTTATCAGTCTCTTGACTCTCTGCTCTTATCATGCTGCTTTCATATTTTGCCACATCTTCATTTCAAATATGAAAAACACTGTGCCTTTATTCGACGTGTCAAATATCAAAAATTCATGCTGTTTCATTAGAGTTTCGAGTGTGTTTACACTACAGTATAATGGTGAGCATATATCTCTACATTTCTGGCAAATGCAGATGATTAGGAAAAATCGATCGTACACTTCAAACGTGGTAACATTTTGAATTGGTTTTAGTAAAGATGAAGAGTGTTTTTAAGGATCAGGGATTTGATCTGGGTGTATTAGTGTATTCAAACGGGACTTCATTCCACATGTGACAAACATGATTTCAGTTTTTTTGTTTTTTTTTACATTCAAAAAGTGTCTAGGTCGTTTATTCATTTAATTATTTATAATAATAATAAAGCATTATTTGCTTATTTATTTGATCATTTTTTGTATTGTCATACACATATTGTTTTTATTATTATTTAAAACAAGAAGTGAAACATTTTTGATATAATAACAAAGCATTGTGATAGCTTATTTGCTTGCTTATGGATTTATTTAAAACAGTGAAGCATGTGTGATATATATTTTTAATATTTGTATTTAAAACCTTAACATATTACTTGAAAAAGTACATATAAACACAATGATTACACTCTTAAAATAATGGATCTCACATGTATTCAAGGTGTAAGGAAAGTATGCTAGTACTTTTACTTGATTGTGACACCAATTTAAATCCTTTAAATCAAAACATTTATTGAAAATGGCATAAACAATTAAAAAAACCAATCATAAATACAAGGCTTGCATTTGTAGATTTTAAAAAGATTTTTCCTTTTCAATTTGATACTGACTTGATCAACCTGATTACAGTTACTCTAAAAATAACGGTTCTTTATTGGCATTGATGGAATCTTTCTATTCCACAAAAGTTTCTTTAGATTATTAAAGTGTTCTTTACACTAATAAAAATGGTACTTTTAAGAGCCATTCACTAAAAGGCTCTTTCAGGAACCAAAAATGGTTCTTTTACTATGGCATCGCTGCTAAACTTTATTTTTAATAGTGAACTCCAGTGTATGTATTTTTCAAGAGTCAGATCAGCTGCTCATAGTGTGTACTGTAAACAGATATCTTTTTCCAAACTGTTAATCGTAATATTAGAACAGGACGTCCTGTCATGAGTAATTAGCTGATCAGTATGTGGCCATCAGAGTTCAAAACTAGCAGCTTTGATTCATCCTGCTAATCTAAGACCTTCATTAGATCCTCCACCAACATGATTATATCATAATCGACATTATAATGCTAATACAGGCTATCTATGGTGTCAGCAGGTTTTGGTGGTATGTACACCATGTTGCATAAATACTGTTTCTCTGCATGCATCTCTGAAGTTTTAGTAATTTTGTTGTGTGTTTATTTTATTTATAAATCAAGTGAAATTAAAATGAGAAATGTTGCCTTGGCAGCTAGCTGAAATAAAACTTTGTTTAATATATTTAATTTTATTTAAGTTAATGTTTGTTTTAATTCAAGAAACAAAAATTTATGTTTTAATGGTTTTAATTTTAGTTTTAGTTAACTATAATAGCCCTGTGTCTCATAACTTGTGCTAAATTAATGCAGATCATTTTAGTCCTGTAATCACTGTAAAACATGAAAAGTACTAGTGTTGCTAGGTTCCGTTTTCAATATGTCAACAGAATTATTATTTTTTTCACCTATTTTATCGTCTACCAGGCAAAAATCATCCTATCACATCGAAAAAATAATGGGACTTAGAGCTGATTTTTTAGATTTGCTTTTGATAGTCTACATTTTTGCATTGACCTGAATCTATTATAGCCATAAAACACAGTAAAGTAGACATCAGCATTGAGTTAAATTCACTGGACACTTCTGGGTTAGAAATGAAAGCAAAAGTTTTCAAACAGCTTATTAGATGTGAAGAGCCCATAGATCGTCAGAAGATGATTAAAAAGACACAGGGTCCCGCTGGAGTCTGTTTTATTGGCATTGATGGAATCTTTCTATTCCACAAAAGTGTTCTTTATTATTTTTTTTTTCACCTATTTTATCGTCCACCAGGCAAAAATCATCCAATCACATCGAAAAATAATGGGATTTAGAGCTGATTTTTTTACATGTGCTTTTGATAGTCTACATTTTTGCATTGACCTGAATCTATTATAGCCATAAAACACAGTAAAGTAGACATCAGCACTGAGTTAAATTCACTGGACACTTCTGGGTTAGAAATGAAAGCAAAAGTTTTCAAACAGCTTATTAGATGTGAAGAGCCCATAGATCGTCAGAAGATGATTAAAAAGACACAGGGTCCCGCTGGATTCTGTGCAGTGGATTCTGCCCTGAGCCACTGATGATTCTACGGTCTAGTTGATTGTTTATTAGTGTGCTTTTAAAGGCCTGATTTTGCCTGAAGTGATTTACTTCTGTTTAATTTTTTGCTCTCTGGTTCTCCGTTCTTCAGACTGCGTCCTCTTTTTTTTTGCCATGCCTCAGGACGCATGCTTCGTTATTGCAGACGAAGAAGCAGATGACGTATTCTCAGGACGCAGTGTCTCGTTCCCTCAGGGAACCATGGTTACATGCGTAACCTGAGATGTTCCCTTTCAAGGGAACTCGAACTGCATCCTCTAGCGGTCGCTATGGGGAACGGAATACCCACGCTGCCATGCTGAGGAGAGTGCATGCCATATATTACCTGAGACGTTCTCAGAAATCTGAAAACTGACTAAATCTTGTTGGGGAAAATCAGGGGTGTCTGTAATTGAAGAAATTATTCATAAATTCTTATTCATTCATTAAAGTGCAGAAAAAAATCTGTGGAATGTATGATTTGCTTTATATAAATTTTAAAGGCCTGATTTTGCCTGAAGTGATTTACTTCTGTTTAATTTTTTGCTCTCTGGTTCTCCGTTCTTCAGTTGTCATGTGCATTATTTAGTCCAGATAATCTACTTTACATCCTGGGCTTTTCTGTGCTAGCAGATTTTTTGAGTGTGTAGCCAATATGATCACATTAATGCATGGCATTAATTATATAATATAGACATGGTATTTGTTGTTATTTTATGTTTTATGTTTTTTATATTTTGACAACAATAACAGAAAATTTAATTATAAATAATAATAATCAACGTCTTTTCCTGTTCCTCCTCACGTCATAAACACATCACCCCGCCGTACACATTTCATTTTTCTCCTTCTCTTTCCGCTCGTCCCAGTTTTACTGATATTATTTAGCAGGACACTGTTGCTGTAACCTTAGGCTGAGTGAAACCTGGCGTGGATCTTCAGATGATTAAACCCAGACAGAAACTTACAGATGTCTTCAGGTTCATCTTTCCTTTCATCTTCCAGAGTTTTATGCGGACTCATTTTTGCATTCGATTTATCTGTTGTCGTAGCATTAGAGGAGATGTTGAAACATGCCCTGTCTCTGCCCCCCGTTTTCCATAAACAATGAGGAAACGGGGCCATTTGACAAATAATGTAAACATGGCATAACATCTGTTTATGGGATGTTGAGAAATTATGAAGGCTGAGAATTACAAGAACTTTAATAGATTATTAAAAATGGTCCGCGGGGGAATTCCACAGTTCTTGCACAATATTTATTTAAAGCACGTTGATTAAATCGGTATTATCGTCTGTTGTATTTCTGCTAATGCATGCAATAGAAGTGGTTTGACATTGCTCAAGGATGACTTGCAATAAATGCTGTATTAAGGTTTTCAGAATGTCTATAGTTGAATCTCTTTAAGTACTTTGTGACAAACCCAAAAACTTGAGGCAACAGACTTGACAAGCTTGTCACCATTATTCAACCAGAAATTAAACTTCTGTCATTTACTTACCCTCATGTCATCCCAAAGCTACCATACAAATTGTGCACTATATTCATGTCACATTGCTGTACATTTAAGGTCCTTTTTGCAGCTTGACAGCCCTTGGCCACTATACACTTTTGTTTAATAGAAATTAAACAAAATATCAAAAACATTTATTATTATTATTATTATTATTATATAGCCAATTATTTATTGTAATAAATCATTAAAATAATGTATTAGCTTTTTATTATTATTATTTTGTTAATAGTTATTACTTGTTATTATTATTATTATTTTGTTATTAGTTATTAATTGATATCAGTCACGGCATATCCTACATGACTAATAAAAATCACAAACAAATTATATATAATTTTATTTCAAATAAAAGGAAAATAAAGTGAGTTGAATCCAAACAGCTCTAAAAGATTTTATTAATTTGTTATTAGCTTTTATAAAAGCAATATATATTGTATATTATAATATATAAAAACAGATGTTTTCATCAAATAATAATAATAATAATTTTAAATATTATTGTAATTGTTGTTGTTTTAAAATAGTTTTAATATTAGAATTCAAAAATGTTTATTATTTTTTATAAAAACAATATATATTATAAAATATTATAATATATAAAAACAGATGTTTTCAATTTAAAAATATAATATGATTTTAATATGCAAGATGCTCACCAAAAATTATTATTATTATTATTATTATTATTATTACTATGCTGTTGTGGTTGTTGTTGCTATTTTTAAATAGTTTTGATATTATTGTAATTATTAATACATACATTTGTTTATATTATTTTAATAACATTGTTATTATTATTATTATTTAAAAAGATATTTTCAAATTAAAAATATAATATGATTTTAATTGGTTCACCAGATGTTCGCAAAAAAAAAACATCACAATAATAATAATAATAATAATAATAACAACAATAAGATTTAGGTCAGCATGAAGGTGAGTAAGATCTTGAGGATTTGACTCAGATCCGCCATGGAGATTTGATGTCATCATCAGCACCAGGAATGTCATTTATATTTTTTTTCTATATTTGATGTGGTAAATGTGGTCAAGCGTTTGTTTTATTCACATAGCTATAGCCCAACTAATAATGTCAGTACATTCATGACAGTGCCTTTCATTTCTTCAGTTTCACAATATGTGAAAATCCAGATCTGACCTGCCTCTGAATCACAGCATATGGGAATAAAAATGGCATGTAAATTAATGATGAGTGGGATTACTCACACCCTTCACACCGCAACCTGAGCAGAATGGCCTGAGGGGACGAAGAATTATATGTAAATATTTTATTGAATATAACTCAGAGAAATAAATGTGGTAGTCAGTGTGTCGTCTGCTAGCGGCGATGGAGACACATATACTCTCTGAATGAGACTCAAACCTGTTTTGTGTTCTGTTTTTTAGCTCAAGATCAGCGCACTCTAATAATAATGATAAAATATTCATCTTTGTTCATTGCAGTGAACGTGTTTTTGATTAATAAACTTGAGTACATTAAACATCCTGGACTTTTCTGATATAATAAAATGTTTGGAAGTGTGAACGATATGATCATATTAATATTTGGTATAGTACTGAAATTGTATAAATTGATGATAATAATAATAATACAATGCTTTCAAAGTTGTAATAATATACACTCTATACTATTACAAATAATAATATGATACATAAATGTGTATATATGATGTACTTTCAACATTTGTATATGTTTGGTATACAAATACTATTATAATGCTACTATTACAATTATAAATAATATATTACAATTTGTAATATTACAATTGTAAATACAGTTTTTATATAATAATATATTGTGAATATTATATACATAATATATATTTATTTTTATGAAAATAATATTAAATATATACATTAATTATAAATGTTAAAATTTATAATTACAAAAAAGTATTAATTATGTAATAATTATTAATGAAAAATAATTACATATTATGTTCATAAAAATTATTAAGAGTTACAATTATTTAAAAATAATCATAATAATATTAATATATTATATCATTATATACATTTTTATGAAAATAATATTAAGTGTATGTATTAAAAATAAAATAATCATAAATACTGATTATATAAATTATGTAATATCATGTATTAAATTATATAGATAATCTAATTATATAAATAATGATTAAAAACAACAACAATAAATAAATAAAAGCAAATAACTTACTATGGGGTTGTTATTAAAAATAATTTGTTATAAAATAATACAAATTAAATTAATGAATATAATATAATATAATTAATAATATAATATAATATAATGTAATATAATAATGTTTAAAAAAACGTGTCAGCTGGCCAAATAAGACTTAAGTGTCAACGAGCTGCTGCGTCTCATTGTGGTGAATAATGGAGCGCGGACGCCGCCGTGTGTTCATCTGATGTAACTGCAGTCAAAATCCCGCCAGAGACAGTGAACAATTAAAACCCTTCGCCACGTGTCTGAGCGCTAAGATGTCTACTGATAACCTGCAGCCATTAAAGCAGCTGTGTGCATCTGTCTGAAGTGACAGGGCCACTCATCTCCACACGGGGAACCGACACACAACACACATCAGGCCATGAGTTTAGTCCTTTCTGATTGTATGACATATAACAGCAAGTTTATTACTATAATGTGCCTTTTGAACAAGAGACATAATCTGGAACCTGTCGACTGACCATTAGGCCCCCAAAAACATTACATTGATTGTATTACTTGCAGCTCTGTGCCAGAATTGTATTAAATGTGAATTTCCCTGGTGTCTAAAACGTGAAGGAAGACTTATGAAGAATGAAATACACACACTGAGGGCCAAGGAAATTTCATTTACCGGGAAAACACCTTGTAAGTGCGTGTAACTGTTTTCTTCATCATTATTCAAAGGCTAAAAATCCTTGTTATGAAAAAGAAAAAGTAATTCTAATTGACCGTGTACGCCTACCTTCACCTGTGTTTGGTAGCATTGCATTGTTTGTTTGTGGTAAAATACCCGCTCCTGACGGGTGAGGCGCTCTTCACTACCGCAGCGCCGATGTTTACCGTCAAGCAGTTCACACTGTCGCAAAACCGTACGCTCTGCTGAAAAGCGTTTGAAATGAAGAGGACACAGAACAACAACGCGAATTAAAGTTGTCAGATACGTCACAGATCGAATCTCAGCTGGGATCTTGAGCCACATGGCAACGTTCAGCGGAGAAGGTGTCACGTGTCTGTACAAAATAGCACAAAAACACTGTTTAGAACAGATTTGAAAAGACATTTCTGTGAAATACAGATAAATAATCACAACCATAATGCAAATATTGACACTATTAAGTTGATAGATTATGGAATTAAAGTCCCTTTTAGTATATAATACTAATAATAGTGTTTAATTTATAGAGCTTGTATTCATTGTTGACTACATGTCTCTACAGACATTGAAAGTTCATGTTACAATTTGATATACTTAATCATATGTCTGATATATCATATAATTATTCACAGGAGTAAACCACCTGTTAGTAGGAGTGAGTCCTGACATCCACATCTGTGGCTTCAGCAAACAGCAGTACAACAACGTTGAACACTTTTTTTTGTACACAAGCAAAACTGCTCCCAGATCCCATCGACTCGTATATCAGCACGAAACGCTGAACCCAGACCCGGTGAGTCTAATGTCCAAGTACTTATGTCCCTTTTAAAAGTTATAATGACCCTTCATATAGTAGACTGTGCTGTTTTTTTGTTTCAGAGTCATTTCAGACATGTGTACCAAAAGTCAAGAAGACTCAGAAAACCCCCTCCAAAAAGATGAAATCTGCATTGTCAAAAAAAGACACACATGCACATTCTCAGGTTAGTGTCGGCAACACAACATTGCATTTCTTGCTTTCATATATGTATTAAAAGTGAAATATCTACACTGTATAGAGCTTAAAAGATGTTTTGTTTCATTTTGTGCCCTTAGGTTGTACATTCAAAACTCAGTATGGCCAAAAAGACATGGAGAGACATATTTTAACACATACTGGTAAGTCATTTCCTCGTCATCATCTCAAGCTTTATCATTATCAAATGATGCCAAATGAACATTAAAGTGCTGAGATCTGACTCCTTTCTTCAGGTGAGAGGCCTTTCGAGTGTGAACTCTGCCATAAACGTTTCAGTCGTCGCGATAAACTGAATCTCCACAGCCGTTTGCACACAGGCGAGAAACCACACAAGTGTAAGTACTGTCCGTACACAGCGGCCGACAGCAGTAGCCTGAAGAAGCATCTTCGCATCCACTATGATGAGAGACCCTTTAAGTGTCAGATATGTCCCTACACCAGCCGCAACTCCAGCCAGCTGACCGTTCACCTCCGATCTCACACAGGTGAGCACAGCATCATAGACACTGTGTATTTTCAAGTATGAATGTCAGATACAGTATCTCACAGAAGTGAGTACACCCCTCACATTTTTGTTAATATATATATATGCACACACACAGTGAGGATCAAAATGAGAGAACAACATACAATTTCCTAAATTTCAGGGTCACTGCTTAGTCCTATTTGAAATTATCCTAACAGGAGCAGAAGGGCAGTTTTTTATTATGTCATAAATTAATTGTATTCTGAAGCATAGTGTAAACAACTTAAATGAGATATTTGAAAAAGAACTCTGATCAAAATTAGAGAACACTTACAGATACCTCCAAATTATTGGTGTTAATCTGGCACCTGGTGCTAATTTTCATTAATTATATGACAAACGCTATTTAACTGGCAGAATTTCTCAAATTTTCACTGAGATTGCAAAGTGGCGGGCGGCTCTAAGCTGACTGAAACCCTGCGACAGGAGGTGGTCCAGATGAAGGCCAAAGGGATGACACGTTCAGCCACTGCAAGAGAAGCTGGTCATTCCAAATCTGTGATTTCTCAAATATTGCAGTTTTACAATGACACTAATTCATTCAAGTCCCCCAAAAAGGCTGGTCATCCACGTAAGACAAATGCACGAGAAGACAGGATAATGTGGAGACTCTCAATGGGGAATTGGTTCAGCACTGCAGCTGGAATTGCTCGCCAGTTCAGTGCTGAACAGTGTAAGGATCTGTCTCGGAACGTTTAAGAGAAGTCGGACTGAAAGCGCACTCTGCAGTGACCAAGCCTCTCATCAGCAGAAAGAATCAAAAGGCTAAGCTCACCTTTGCTGAAGACACTGTTGTGTGGAGAGAGGAGAACTG
>NW_015624199.1:34548-35219 GCF_001515625.1 Sinocyclocheilus rhinocerous
AAGCCTCTCATCAGCAGAAAGAATCAAAAGGCTAAGCTCACCTTTGCTGAAGAACATGTTGTGTGGAGAGAGGAGAACTGGTCCAAAGTTCACTTTAGTGATGAGAGCAAGTTTAATTTATTTGGGTCTGGGGATTTATTGGGGAAACATTTTGTTTGGCATCAAACTGGGGAAAGACTGAAGCCCAAGTGCGTAAAGAAGTCAGTGAAAGGTGGAGGAGGAAGTGTTAGTTAGTTAGTTAGTTAGTGGTTACTGTTCTCTAATTTTGATCACTGTGTTTTTCATAAAATAAAAAATTCTAATTTTGAGCGATGAAGATTAACAATATTTCAGAAAAAATCACGTTTTTATAGATTGCTCTCTAATTTTGATCTCCACTGTGTACATTTACATTTTGACATTTAGCAGAAGCATTTATCCAAAGCGACTTACAAATGAGGACAATGCAAGCAATCAAAATCAACAAAAGAGCAATGATAAGCAAGTGCTATAACAAGTCTCAGTCAGCTTAATGCAGTACACGTAGCAAGGTTTTTTTAAACCATATAATAAATAAAAAGAAAACAGATAGAATAGAAAAAGAATAGAGCAAGCTAGTGTTGGAGGCATTTTTTGCTTTTGTTAATTGTATAATAAATTAAAAGAAAACAGATAGAATACAAAAAGATTAG
>NW_015624199.1:35235-38646 GCF_001515625.1 Sinocyclocheilus rhinocerous
AGTAGAGCAAGCTAGTGTTAGAGGCCTTTTTTGCTTTTGTTAATCAGAAGAAGTCAGAAAGTCAGAATTATAATTGTATAATAAATAAAAAGAAAACAAATTGATAGAATGCAAAAAGATTAGAGAAGCAAGTGTTCGTTTTTTTTTTTAGCAGTTAGTAAATAAATAGAGTGCAAGTCAAAGGGACTTTGAAAAAAGTATTTTTTTTTTGTTTTGTTTTTTATGAAGAATAGAATTAGAATAGAGAGTGCTGGAGTTAGAGGGTCAAATAAAGATGGAAGAGATGTGTTTTAGCCGATTCTTGAAGATGGCTAAGGACTCCCCATGATTGTGTAGCCTAGTGAACCAAACTGAGAGACCATTTTGAAGGCTCAGGAAACCTTTGCAGGTGTTTTGAGTTGATTAGCTGATTGGCATGTCACCATGTTCTAATTTGTTGAGATAGTGAATTGGTGGGTTTTTGTTAAATGTGAGCCAAAATCATCACAATTAAAAGAACCGAAGACTTAAACTACTTCAGTCTGTGTGCATTGAATTTATTTAATACATGAGTTTCACAATTTGAGTTGAATTACTGAAATAAATGAACTTTTCCACGACATTCTAATTTATTGAGATGCACCTGTATATCTCGAAGTGGTGGTGGGCCGCCTGGACCAAAAAATGCCAGGGCCGATTTTTTGTCCCAGTCCAGCCCTGCTTGGCAATATATTTATATATACAGTATATATATATATATATATATCACATTTATTTATTTCATCTATTGTGTATATAAAACCCAGATTGATAAGAATAATTAAAATAGCAAAAAATACATATAAAATAAAATCGTTTAAAAAACACAAAAGTCAAGTGTTTTTCTAGTTGTCATTTTTTGTTGTTGTTGTTTTCAGACACACAGTATTTCCTGGTAACACTGATTACTGAGAATTTACACTAATGCATGTGAAACTTTGCCAAAAGATTAATAAGATAAAACTGGTTTTCCTGTTTCTTGTTATCAAAGCCAAACAGCTCATATTATGAAAATTAAGAACACACGCAATCTGTTATATTAGTACTGTACATACGTTTTGCCAAAAAATGACAAAATTAAAATGTCAAAATATAATTGTACATCAGTGTATTTGCTAGATAAGTATGTTGCTATCAAATCATGAATTGTTGAACAGCATCATTAGAACAGTGTTCCTTTTTGTGATCAAGCAGAACAAGTTGTGGAAGCTGTGATATATTCAGTTCACATCCCTGGATGTTTCCTCAGGTGACGCCCCGTTCCAGTGCAATGCCAAATTCAAGATCAACTCTGACTTGAAGCGCCACAGTCGGGTTCACTCCGGCGAGAAGCCTTATAAGTGTGAACTCTGCGAATATCGCTGTGCGATGAAGGCTAATTTAAAATCCCACGTGCAGCTGAAACACAGCGCCTCCGACACCTTCCGCTGCTCGAAGTGCGAATTCCAGTGCTCCGCCAAAGCCGCCCTGAGACACCAGCCGGCCCAGCCTTTGCAGTGCAGCGAGTGCAGTTACTCCTACTCCAGCAAGGGGGCGCTCAAGATCCACGAGCGCGTGCACTCAGACGAACGACCCTTTCAATGCAAGCACTGTTCGTTTGCTAGTAAGCAGCGCAGTAATTTGTTAATTCACAGGAGGAAGTGTCACGCAGATAAACCGGACAAGCAGGGTAAGTCCAGACGATGAAGCAGGATGGGGGAGGAGCCGCCCAAACCTCTCAGCTCGCGTTACCAGGCGAGACTGGAAGCAGCATGGGCGTTTCGTTGCTACTCGTGCGAAGCTTCGTTCGTCAGGGAAGACTCTCTTCGCAGCCACAAGAGGCAGCATAATAGTAACGTGCAACAACAAAGTCAAACTGTTACCAAACAACCCGTACAGACAGCCGGACAAACCTCAGTCACAACCAACACACCGTCTTCCTACAGCACGACGCATCTTAAGATCATCATAGCGCCCTCTATAGGACCGGAGGCTACTTTTGTCCAAGCTGCCGCTGGACAGGCTGGAGCCGTTCTGCTCGGTCCGGAGGATCACGACGTGCTTTTGAACCCCGTAATACAGCACGTCAACATGCTAGCACCAGAGTCCGGCCTCGAGCAAAAGACGGTTTTACTCACTCAAATCGACTCCAGTGAAACCACTCCTCAAACCAGTACCCATAACTTCATCGCCTCCTGTTCTGCATCCGCTTCTGATGGCACGCACACCTTCATAACGTCCTGTTTTGACCTGGAAAGCCACCACAAGCTCATCCAGGAGGGCGGGACTGAGGTTACGGTGGTAACAGAGACGAATCCGATGATTACCACCACAAAAGAACCCCTGAACATTGATGGTTCCTCGTCTCAGGATGTTTCTAAGCATGCTGAAGATAGTTTAGACATGGGTCCACCGGAAACCTTTCTTGTTCAAAGTCTCCCTCTGTCGATTTCAACACAGGACCAGGACCATCTGTCTCCACACCATTTATTTTCAGATTAACTAACTAACTAACAGAGGTGTAAAGTATTGGAGTAAATGTAATTAGTTACTGTACCTAACTAACACTTCCTCCTCCACCTTTCACTGACTCCAATACGGTGGACATCAGTGATTCATAGTTGCGCAAATAACGAGATTTCACTGTGATATTGAGTTTAATTAGGCTAGACGCCATATTGAATTAAATACGGGTGAAAACGAGGCTGTGAGGATTGGACTTAAGAGTTTTACAATGGCACGCACTGCATAAAGGTCCTAGATTTTGTAATTTTCACAATTTTACAGCTGTTTTAATGGCATTTTTTCTACTGAACGTTTTCTTCGGTAAGGCGTTTCGTCAGCTGGACAGTCGGTATGTCGTTAAAAAACAATAGAATCCATTGAACGCACTGTACTTCTGTTCCTCACAGCCCCGTTTTCAATCCGGTCAAAAATTAAATATGGTGATGTCCTGATTAAGGTCTGACATGAAGATAAAATTAACTGTTTGTTTGGTTAATTTCATGTTTCTTTATCCAACTAATGCTTTGTTCATGTTGTGTTGGAATGATAAAACTCAGAAATGTTTCAGTGCTCATCCAAAATGGATCCCTGTGGAAGTTTGTTGGAAATGACAACAAAAGCGCACATGGTAATACCAAATAAATATGGAGTTGAGATTAAAACCTAGTTAACTTTTAACTGTACAAACTGCTACCATTTTGGTTTAATCATGCACATTGGTGGGAGAAATCAGAGCTTTCATAAAATTAAGAGTATGGTTTATAACTTACAACTAAAGGTGCAGTAGGAGATCTTTGAAAATGCTAACTTTAGCCTGATAGCACTGAAAGCGAACGTCCCACCCTCCCTGCAATCGCCGTCCAAAGCCACGCCCCCTTAACGCATATACGCTCACAGACCAGAATACCA